>NW_027248706.1:0-33329 GCF_031021105.1 Erythrolamprus reginae | reverse complement strand
TTTTGCTGGCAGAGGGCTGTAGGAGGCTGTCACAGCTGAAAATGAAGCTTGCGAAGACCACAGGCGGCCCTCGCGAGCTCCATTTTCATTGGCAGAGGGTTGCAGGAGGCTGTCGCAGCTACAATCAGAGTTCAGGAGCCCATTTTTGCTGGCAGAGTGCTCAGGCCGCCACAGATGCCCCTGACACAAGTGATGCTTAGCTGGCCACACCCACCCCGGCCATGCTGCCAGTAGTGAGTTTTCACTTAGCTTTGGTACCAGCTCGGGAATTGGTATGGGCAGAGCACAGGGCGTTTTTGATGATGTTCAGGTGGGTCCACGGAGCCTCCCGCTGCCGCCACTACCAGTTCACCCGAACCGGTGTGAACCAGTAGCAACCCACCACTGCACGCCGCCCTGACCCTTCCGAGGCCAAACCAGAACCCCGATGTGACCCTGAATGAAATCAAGTTTGACACCTGTTAAGGAGGGTGCAGAACCCTTGAGTTATCAAGGACATGCACAGAGAAAAACGTGGGATTCCAGCAGATATCCAGGAGACAGTGTATATAATAGTGTTTACTTTATTTATTTATTTATTGTATTTATATGCCGCTAGTTCCGAAACGGACTCAGGGCAGAAATAGCACAGTCAACCATAATATTACAAGTCTATCTTTGTCTTACATATCAGACATACATTACAGCTTACAAATACAGTGGTACATCTACCTAAGAATGCCTCTACTTACGAACTTTTCCAGATAAGAACCAGGTGTTCAAGATTTTTTTATCTCTTCTCAAGAACCATTTTCCACTTACAAATCCGAGCCTCCGAAACTGTAACTGGAAAAGGCAGGGAGAAGCCTCCGTGGGGCCTCTCTAGGAATCTCCTGGGAGGAAACAGGGCCTCCACCTTCCCTGTGGTTTCCCTAATCGCACTCATTATTTGCTTTTACATTGATTCCTATGGGAAAAATTGCTGCTGCTAACAAACTTTTGTACTTAAGAACCTGGTCAAAGAACGAATTAGGTTTGTAAGTAGAGGTACCGCTGTATATCAAATTATTATAGAGCTTACTACATCAGTCACAGTGAATCAGCAGAAAAGAACAAAGGGCAGAGAGAAAAAAAATCATATTTTCTGGCTCTTTCTTGTGGCAACTTGGCACATTACCTCTTAAAGCTATAATACTGCAATACATACAAGCATTCATTGTTAGCTTGTTTATGTATTGCCAACCCAACTGTCTTGTACATAGTGCTAACAACACCCCTGCATTAGTAGAGTTTTGTTACACAGACACCCACACACCTTAAGGAAGCAAATGTGCCCCATAAAAACAGGAATTTAAAATAAATATTGGGGGGTGTATGTAGAAGGCCTCCTCTGCTTTTTTTTCCCCCCCAGAGGAATGGCTGGGTTGTGATTCTCTAGAGCAGGAAACCATGGGTGTTCCCCAGACTAAATGTGTGTTGATCTATTCACAATCAGAAATATACCAAAACCATCTTCACAGACGATTCGTACCTGGAACTTTACCGCAAGCAGAAAAAGCACCTGAACACCCAGCAACTCACAGCATTTCGGCTACTCTACGCCTGGAGGGACAAGATGGGGCGCCAAGAAGATGAGAGCATAGGGTGAGGAGAACCCTCTCTTGGGGCCTATCAAATCGGCCGTTTTGCTTTGACTTTTTAGTTATGCTAGAGAAAGGCTAGAGAGGGCAGTCAAAGCACTGTGAAGCGGTATAGAAGTCTAAATGCTATTGCTAATCTGAATCTGAATTATCTTGACTTCCTTCTACAGATATGTCCTTCCCAATCACATGTTGTTAAAAATAGCCGAGGAGCTGCCCAAGTAAGTCTCTTTGATTCTACAAGCAGGTATCTTTGAGTAAAATGAGGTGGTTCAGGACTGATGTTCTTTGTAAGTTTTTTAAAAAATGGTTCCTTCACCCAAACATACTCTTCCAGTGTTGTGGCCCACGAGCAGCCCATGCAGCCGGTAGCAGATCCTGCCAGAAGAGAGGCTGATGTGGTGATGTGCCAGCGGTCTGTATAGCTGGCACCCGAGTAAGACAGTGAGGAGCCTATTCTTAATGCATGGGCACGCAGGGCTGCCAAAAGGCAGGAGTGGTTCCTCAGGAGGAGGTCTCCTCGAGAGTAGGCTTGGGGCTAATTGGCCACTCCCCTAGCCTATATAAGGGATGACAACGTAGGCAGCCATTTATTTTATTTATTTATTTATTTATTTATTGGATTTGTATGCCACCCAACTCCCAAGGAACTCTGGGCAGCTCACAACCAAGGAATGAAACATAGATGTAACATTGAAACCCCTTAAAAAACAATCTTAAACAATTTTAAAACAATTGAAATAGTTAAAAACCCTATATGCCATTAATGGCCATATCCTGATGGCGTACCATCAGATCAACGGCCCCAGCCTGCCGGAAAAACCAGGTCTTTACAGTTTTCCGGAAGACCAGTAGGGTGGAGGCAGTCCAGATCTCAGGAGGTAGCTGGTTCCAAAGAGACGGAGCCACCACAGAGAAGGCCTTCTCCTGTGGACCTAACAGCTGACACTGTTTAGTGGATGGGACCCTGAGAAGACCAACTCTGTGGGCCCTTATCGGTCGCTGGGAGCTATGTGGTATCAGGCGGTCTTGAAGATAGTCTGGCCCTAAGCTGTGTAGGGAGTTTGCAGGGAACAACGTTCGTTCATATGCCTTCATGTCTTGAATTAAGAAACATCTGCTTGGCTCTTGTTCTATGTCTTTGGCATTCTTCCTGCAAATTGCTTCTAGGCATTTTGCCAACCCTTGTAAGCTTCCTGATATTTCCCAAGGCTGTTTGCTCAGACTTGATTTATTATTTTGTGGACTTGTGCTGGCTGTTAATTAGGTGTTCAGCAAAGACTGTTTTACACTTACATTTACACATATTTCTGTTAGCAAAGGATAGTTTGAACAGAATTTGTGCGTGCTGCGGTTCTTTGTGGTTCGTAGCTGGGGCAGAACACTCTGCTTGTCTACCCCTTTAGGGAACCCCAGGGAATCACTGCCTGCTGTAACCCAGTTCCACCTTTGGTCCGCCAGCAACTGAATGAAATGCATCTCCTAATATGCCAGGCTCGGGAGATGCCCCTGTTAAAGGTAAGAGGGAGCCTCCCAGGTGTGATGAATTGCCTGTTTCGTTGAAGTAACGGAGCAGAGGGGATGGATGGATGGATGGATGGAAGGAAGGAAGGGAAGGAAGGAAGAGAGAGGGAAGAGAGAGGAAGGAAGGAAAGAAAGGAAAGAGAAAGAAAGAAAAAGAGAAAAAAGGAAGAGAGAAGGAAGAGAGAGGAAGGAAAGATTGAAAGAAGGAAGAGAGAGAAAGGAAAGAAAGAAGAGAGAGGAAGGAAGGAAAGAAAGGAAAGGGAGGAAGGAGGAGAGGGTGGGGAGGAAGGAGAGGGAAGAAAGGGAAGGAAGAAAAAGAAAGGAAAGAAAGAAGGAACAAAGGAGGAGGGAGGTATTTCTCTCTTTTTTTCTTTCTTTCTCTTTCTTCATTCATTCATTCATTCATTTTGTCCCCTCTTAGTCTGAATGTGCAGTCGGCATCCGAAGGAAAGAGCCTCTTCAGAATTTAGAGGTACGTAATCTTCGTTTTCCCCATTTCCATTCATTGTGCACGTGAAGGACATTTCAGAAAAAATTTGGGGTCGCCCAGCCCTCTTCTGGCTCTCCTTCAGCAAAGTTCCAGGTGTTATGTGGTCGCCTTTTGTTGTTAGTGTCAAAGTCGCATCTGGCCCATTGGGACAACGTTCCTCCACGCTTTCCTGTCCTCTACGATCCTTTGGAGCAGGGCTCCCCACCTTTTGGGACCACTCAGTTTAAGTCATTTTAAGTCTTTTTGCCTTGAAGAGTTTTGGTCCAGGAAGGCAACAAAAATAAAATGGCCTGTTTTTGTTTTTGTTTTAAAGCCTCTGATATTGCTAAATTTGCCTTTTCTCTAATTTGAGACCCTCCAGAATTTGGATAATTCCAGTTCCCAGTATCTCTTCAACTACCTTTTTTTAAAAAAAAACCTTATTGTTCCTTTGTTTCTTTTGAGAGCTTGTTCAGTAGGCTTGGGGCAATTAGATCTAGACCCTCCTGGCCAATAAATGAAATGTATGGCTGTGATTGCATTGTTTCATTGGTTTTAATATACTGGGGTTTTAGCTTGCGTAGTTTTTTTAATTAATTAGATTTGTTTTGCATTCACTGTTTTATTTATTTATTTTATTTACACTGTGGGTAAAATGAGGACCCAGATTTTGCGGGGGGGGGGGGGAAATAGGCTGGCTCTGTTAAAAAGTGCTATTGCTAACATGTTGTAAGCCACCCTGAGTCTAAGGAGAAGGGCGGCATAAAAATCGAATAAATAAATGAATGAATGAATGAATAAATTAAATATTTATTTATTTATTTTTATTTATTTATTTATTGGATCTGTATGCCACCCCTCTCTGAGGACTCGGGGCAGCTCACAACATATCAGAACAACATAACGATACCTCTAAAAGTCCAATTAATATAGCTAAAAAGACTTAAAACCTCTAATATAATTTTTAAAAAAACATTCAGCACCATTCACTCAACCAAACATATTCATTGATCAGATATTGTATCTTGTGAACCGCCCCGAATTTTCGGAGAGGGGCAGCATGCAAATCTAATAAATAATAATAATAATAATAATAATAATAATAATAATAATTTGGTTAGTATGTATGTCCAGCCTAGTGAAAATAAGGGCCAGGGGAGACATGATGGCAGTGTTTCAATATTTGAGGGGCTGCCACAAAGAAGAGGGGGTCAAGCTATTCTCCAAAGCACCTGAAGGCAAGACAAGAAGTAACGTCTGGAAACTAATCCAGGAGAGAAGCAACTAAGAAATAAGGAGAAATTTCCTGACGACGAGAACAGTTAACCATGCCTCCAGATGTTCTTGGTGCTTCATCGCTGGACATTTTTAGAAGAGACTGGGCAGCCATTTTGGGTCTTTTGCTTGCGCAGAGGGGCGGGGGGGTTGGACTAGAGGACCTCCAGGGTCCCTTCCAACGCTCTGTTGTTCTGTCTTTTGGTTTTCTCAGAAGCCAGAGAACGTTTTGTTTGGGCCTCACGACAACTCCCACAGCGCCCAGGACGAGAAACTCAACAATTTGGATCAAGGTAAATTCTGGAAAGGTCTAGAAGAAGCATCTTTAGCCCACGAAAGCGCAGGGATGCAAAGGTTCTGGTGGGCAAGATGGAAACTCCCAAGGATGGGTTGAGCCTCCTTATTTTCTTCTTCTGTCTCGTCTTTGTCTGTCTCCCACCGCCTCCCAAAATTAGCCAGTTTGTATACTTCCTCAAAACTCTGATCAAAAATGTGGTGATTTTTTATTTATTTTTTAAATGGAGTGGGGAATCGTGGACAGTGGGTCCAAAAGATTCCTGGAAGAACAAGAGATGGGGTTTAAAAAATATTTTTAAAAAGGTAAATTATTGATGATGATGATGTTGTTGTTATTGGCATCCTACACTGGGCTTATAACCAATGTTAGAATCCTAAATTGAAAAACAGAGTATAGGTGGCAGTGGTGGTTATTTAGCCAATAGCCCAGACTAATAAATATCATTTACATATATTCAATAGTAGTAAGCAAACAGTCCACTTCATATATATACAAGTCAAGCAATCATATAGAAACCAGATATCAGAATATTACAGTTCTATGCATACAGCAGCTAATCCATAATATTCCCCTTCAGAACACACAGTTTTCTATACACATATACAGGGGGTGGACAAAAAAATGGAAAAACATTGAAAAATCATCCAAATATCTTTTAATATGGTGTTGGTCCACCTTTTGCGGCAAATACAGCCTCAATTCTCAATTCAAATTGTGAGTTGTTTCCAAAGGAATTTTAGCCCATTCTTCAGTTAAAGCACCCTCCAGGTCTTTTAGAGACGGTGGTGGTGGAAATCGACTTCTTACTTGAATCTCTAAAATCGACCATAAATGCTCAATAATGTTGATGTCTGGTGATTGTGGTGGCCAGATGAGATGCTGAACTTCATTAGAATGTTTCTCACGCCATTCTTTGACAATTCGTGCTCTATGGATTGGTGCATTATCATCTTGAAAGATGGCATCCCCCTCTGGAAACAGTTCTTGAAACATAGGATGGATTTGGTCGGCCAAAATTCCTAAATAGTGATAGCTGTTAATTCTTCCATGAAGGAAAATCATTGGCCCGGTGGATTTCCAAGAAATAGCACCCCAGATCATCACTGAACCCCGGCCATGTTTGACGGTGTAATTCTACAATATTTCTCTCCTGCAGTTTACAATACCATAAGTATTACTTACATAGATAATACATAGACCAACATTTAGCACACAGCAAGTCTATAGTATAATCACACAGACAAAACTAGCGGAGAGTGAGATCAGGGAGTTAGTGTGTTAGCAAGAGCAAGAGCAAGCATTAGCAAGAATAACAGCAATAACAAAGAAACACATGTGACTCCCTTTTATAGCTAATTGCATCACTAGCCCTTAAAGCAACATTATGCTAATTCTCCAAACATACATTGCTGGTTGGTTCATATATTGACAAACCCAACCAGTGGGGTACATCGTACTGACAATTATTATTATTATTATCTAATTTCTTCTTTTCCTCCCTTGCCTAAAGACTCTGGAGTACATTTGGAGCACCCAAGCCTCTTTTCAGAAGTGGAACCTTGGTCAGAGCAGACGGACCAATCCCTGCTGTATCTCCGCTTAAGAGCTAGCATCAGTATTTTTAACGTGAGTTTTGGGCAAGCCGAGAAAGATTTGTCAGTGGGGATAGACGAGAGGGAACAGCTGGGTCGAATCCGTCAAGGATTAGCTCAATCCTAGGTGATATTCCATTATGTTACCATATAAGGTAAAGAAAGATGTGAGCATGTTCAAACAGTGCTGAGTCATAGGGTGTAAACTGCAATTTGATTGGGCCAGAGCATTATAAAATGCAAAGCAACTTTACAATGATTACTGGCTGTTTATGTTGGTTGTTGTCGGTGGTAATGTTGTTAGTTGGCTGGAGCAGTCCAAGCACGAGTTAATTATTGAGTTAGAGCTGTAGTGTTGATAGGGAGAAACCTGGACTGGTTTAGTATTTGCATGTAAGTAAGCTTTACTGCATGTTGTTAAAGCAACGAATGTTCCTGTAAATAGAAGACTAAGACAGAGGATATTTTGGATTGCACTGAAGAGTAAAACAGTTTACTATTGTTTTCTACAAAGTGTCTTCATGATTTCCCTGCACTGGTTCCTAAATTGCCATACTATAGATTTGTTGGTAAGAACTACTCGGCCCATAACCTGATTGGGCAGAGAGAGTTTTGCGCACACGGAAGTTAACCCACCAAGTAGCCACAGTTAACTGCTCTATCTAATTGAAGTCTTCAATGAAACACAGCAGCAGGCTTTCTTGTAAAAATACATTTT
Organism: Erythrolamprus reginae; assembly: GCF_031021105.1. Lineage (NCBI taxonomy): Eukaryota > Metazoa > Chordata > Lepidosauria > Squamata > Dipsadidae > Erythrolamprus > Erythrolamprus reginae. Next base: position 25,834 of record NW_027248706.1, on the reverse strand, counting down.
ACTTCTCTTGTATCAAACTGCTTCTCTAAATAAACTATCATACAGTACTTTCATATAACTTTTATAATATACACCACTGCAACCACTAAGCACTAACCACTAAACTACAAACCACCCACTGTAACAAACCACTCTGTATCAAACCACTCTCTGTGACAAACCACACCCATGCAAGGGTGCTCCTCTTTATATAGGATACAGCCAATCAGGCTGCAGTACAATTGGCAAACCCATGATTACATGCTGATTATGGCTTATATCAGCCACTCCCATGGTTACAAACCATTTACTTGCATTGTGATATTACCTTCAGAAATGAATTTATTTCTAACAAGATTGTGGTATCTTGTCAAGTCCTGCTGCGTGGCTCTGTATATCTAGACAGAATCCTCAGGATTAGCAATAGCACTTAGACCAGGAGTCTCAGCAACCTGAGCCACATGTGGCTCTTTCATCCAGCTGCAGCTCCCTGTCACCGGTAAGCTCCACAATTGATAGGCTTTTGGTTAGGACAGGTAGAGGGAAAAGGACAAGACATTCGGAGGAGATTTGGGGGCAGGGGGCGGGGGGGATCAGACTTCTGGAATTGAACAGCGGGGTCTTCTGGTTAGGATCTAACTACTTTGGTTTATGCATGGTCTGATTGGGTTGTGTGATTATTTTATTATAAGGGTTTTTAAATTGTGTTTTTAAATATTGGATTTGTACATTGTTTATTATTGTTGTGAGCTGCCCCGAGTTTTCAGAGAGGGGCGGCATACAAATCTAATAAATTATTGTTGTAGTTGTGTTGTTGTTGTTATTATTATTATTATTATTATTATTGCTGACCCCTGGCTTAGATTTATATAGCGCTTTACAGTGCTTTTACAGCCTTCTCTAAGCAGTTTACAGAGTCAGCCTTTTCGGGTCCTCATTTTACCCACCTAGGAAGGATGGAAGGCTGAGTCAGCCTGGAGCCTGTTGAGATTCGAAGTGCCAAATTTGCAGTCAGCAGAAGTAGCCTGCAGTACTGCGCTCTAACCACTCGCACCACCGCGGCCCATAAAACAAGTTTGGCATATGATGATAGCTTCCCCTGTGTTCCCACAGGAGCCCGAAGAGGATGAAAAAGGCAAGAACTTAACCGTGGCCCAAAAGAAAGCTCGGCACATCATGGAGTCCTTCGAGAACCCATTTCGAATGGTAACTACAACCCTCCCTCCGGCTGTTTGGCATAGATAGCTTAATCCGGGGGTCCTAAACTGCTGGTCCGTCGATTGGCAGCTAGCCACGGCATGCCAGAAATTGGGCCACGCAAACAAATGAAGCCCCATCCATGGGATGCAGGCAGTACACGAAACCACGTTTCCCTCCAGTCCATGGAAAAACCCCTCTTCCTGGAACCATTCCCCGGTGCTCAAAAGATTGGGAGTCACTGCCTTAACCGATAACCCAACCCTTAGGTGTGTCCACACATTCTTGCTTTAACTAAGACGTCCCTGTTTTTTTTAGTATTTGCCAGCAGAGCTCAACTCAGTTCACATCTCTCAAGCTGCCAAGTCGGACCCGTCCTCAAAAATCTACGAGGTAAGAACATTTTCATAAACCAATGACCTGTTTGTTACAAGGGTCACCCAGAACGTAATGAACCACATTTTTTTCCTTCAACAATTATTTATTGAACGCAATGAAACTTGCACACAAGAAAGTGTTTCTTTTACACTCCCTGTTTTTCCACATAATCTCCGTTCTGTTCTATGGTGAGACACAAGGGCCCTGTAGGTACCACTTCTTCTTCTGGTCACAAAGCCTCATCGTCTGTGCCCAGCGACTAACCGTACTTCTGTCGACTGCAGATTCTCCATAAACTGCACACAAACATTTGTGAAGGTTCCCAACAGTTTCTCCGCGGTGAGAAATTCAATGACGCGCTGCTTGTAACGTACATCCCTTACAGATGCCATTTCAAAACATTGCTGCTGCTACTCTATCTGTCTGAAGAAACGCAAAATTTACACCCACACTCCTGACAATTCAAATAATGTATATCTAAAGTGTCACATTTGTACTATAGGCTGAGAAAAAAAATGTGGTGCATTACTTTCTGGGCGACCCTCGAACAACGAGAGGCTCCCCAGACCTGTTGTGGCCCGCCAGCGACTAGTAGAGCCGGCAGCAGATTCAGAGAGTGAGGAGGTTTGGGAAGAACATGGACCAGTCCTGGACTCTGGGGAAGGCTTCAATGAGGGCTCTACGTAGGAGGCAGAGAGGGAGCCAGGGCTGTCTGACAGTTATCAGCTGCCTTCGGAATCAGACATCAGTGAGGTAGAGGAAAAACTGGAGCCTGTTCCCAGTGTAAGAATACAAAAAATTGCCAGACGAAGGCAACAGCTATGGAACAAGGGTCGACTTGGGAATGAGGCCACAGGTGGACAATGAATGGCCCCTCTCATAGGGAGTGAACGGGGAGTTTGCAAAAGACAATTAGTTCGCTTAACGGGTTCACTCCTGCATTCTTGCCAAGTACAATGGTACCTCTACCTAAAAACGCCTCTACTTACGAACTTTTCTAGATAAGAACCAGGTGTTCAAGATTTTTTTGCCTCTTCTCAGGAACCATTTCTCATTTACAAACCCAAGCCTCTGAAACTGTAACCGGAAAAGGCAGGGAGAAGCCTCCGTGAGGCCTCTCTAGGAATCTCCTGGGAGGAAACGGGGCCGGAAAGGGCGGGGAGAAGCCTCCATGGGGCCTCTCTAGGAATCTCCTGGGATGTTTCCCCAAACTCTCCCTGTGGTTTCCCCAATCACACACATTTGCTTTTACATTGATACCTCTGGGAAAAATGGCTTCTTCTTACAAACATTTCTACTTAAGAATCTGGTCACGGAACGAGTTAAGTTCGTAAGTAGAGGTACCACTGTATTGCGGCGTCTGAGAGATATCGGCCTGGCTACTCTCCAAGCTTGATAAAGGTCGGAGGCTTTATCAGGGCGAGGAGTCTTCTTCGTGGTTTGGAGAAAATCAGAAAAAGGATTTTGCAGTGGCCTTCGGTCCCTTCTCTGCCCCAAGAGAAAGCCAGGGTTGATCTGGCCAGCGGAGATGGCTCCTCAAAAGGCTGTGTTGTGTCTTTCAGATCAGTAACCGCTGGAAGCTGCTCAGCCAGGCCCAGCTCCAGGCGGGAGCCAAGAAAGAACCTGCGAAACAGAAACTTCAGGCAGGTGAGACTGAGTGGCTTGGCTGATGGCGGTTCATAAAAAGCATCTTCAGTCCTCCTTATATTTATTTATTTATTTATTAGATTTGTATGCCGCCCCTCTCTGAATACTTGGAGCAGCTTTGGGTGTAGGATCCCCCTGAGGGGGGAGGAGAGAAGCCCTACTACCAGGGTAGCAATCTAGAATAGCAGTCCCCAACTTTGTGGCTTCGTGGCCTGGCTGGGATGGGGGAGAGAGGAGAACAGGGTTGTGTGAATGGCAGATCAGCTCGACTTGCATGAGTAGCACGCCGGCGCGCATGTGTGTGAGTGCCCATTGGCCTGCCGCTCCTACAAATTGAGCAGTGCGCATATGAGCACGGGGGTGGGTGGGGATCTAGAATATATACTGCATTTTGGGGGGTATAAGACACACCTTAGTTTTTGGGGAGAAAAATAAGGAAAAGAATCTGCTTACCAGATATTCATCTGGCTAGCGTCCTTAGTCTGGTCAACTTCAGCACATTATTTTATCCCCTGGTTAGGGCTTTAAAAAAACCTTATTCAGAGAGAGTAACAATGAAAGAGCTTGCAAGACTGTAAGAGCTGTGAAAATCATTAGCACATGGTTAGGGCTGGAAAGAAACATTCGGAATAAGTAGAACAATGGGAAAAAAATCTACAAAGACTTAGGGCTTGGAAAACATTCTTCACAAAGAGTAACAATGAATGAGCCTGCAAGTGGGTAAGAGCTGGGAACATCATTAGCACCTGGTTAGGGCTGGAAAGAAACTTATTTGTTACAGCAATGAAAAAACCCCCGCAAAGACTTAGGGCTTGGAAAACATTCTTTACAAAGAGTAACAATGAAAGAGCCTGCAAGAGCTGGGAAGGAAGATTGTTAGCACCTAGTTAGGGCTGGGGGGGGGGAAGCTTCGAAAAAAGCTACATTCAGAGTATAAGATGCACCTGAATTTTCAGCCTCTTTTAGGGAGGAAAAAGGTGCATCTTGTACGCCTAAAAATACAGGAAGTAAGCATCAATGCTTATCTTACTTGAGGAGTAAACGCTGCAGTGAAACCAAGCGGTAGGCAGTTGCCTCATGTGGGGAAGGGAGAGGGGCTGTATGTCAGCCCTGAATTGGCTGCAGCCATTTTCTTTTCTGTAGCTTTTTCTTTAGGGATTTTTCTTCACGTGTCTTCAAGGTTGACACAGCCTGGAGCAGGGGAGGGGGGAACGGGGTGGAGATAAATGGGGTTTTGTAGCATAGAGGAGAAGGAGAAAATGAACCAGGCAGACAGACAGCACCCTTCCCTTATCACGGAGAGCAAGCCAGTCCAGATGCTTGAATTTCTCCATCCATTTTTTCTTTCCTTCCTTCCTTCCTTCCTTCCTTCCTGCCTGCCTGCCTGCCTGCCTGCCTGCCTTCCTTCCTTCCCTCCCTCCCTCCCTCCCTCTGCTCAAACAGCCCCGAAGGATCCAGAGGAGGAACCCAAGATCAAAGACGCTGAGACCGTCTCCGTTCGCCAGTTAGCTGCGGTGAGTGGCAACCATTGATTCTTTCTGGGAAGATTCTTCCCCAGCCTGGATCTCCTATCACAGTGATGATGAACCTATGGTCCCGGTGCCATATCTGCTGGCACACGAGCCGTTGCCCTAGCTCAGCTCCAACGTGCATGTGTGTACTGGCCAGCTGATTTTGGCTCACAAAGGCTCTGGGAAGGTGTTTTTGGCTTCCGGAGAGCCTCCGTGGGCATGGGGCAGGGCATTTTTACTCTCCCCCAGCCCCAGGGAAACCTTTGGAGCCTGGGGAGGGTGAAACATGAGCTTACTGGTCCCACATGAAATTAGGAAACAAGCCATTTCCGGCCTCCAGAGAGCCTTGGTTGGGGGGAACTGTTTTCGCCCTCCCCAGACATTGAATTATGGGTGTGGGCAATTGTGCATGCACGATAGTGCACACCCACGCTCTTTCGGCACCTGAGGAAAAAAAAAGGTTTGACATCACTGTCCTATCACATTCCAGTTTCTGCTTTGGCGTAGAAATCACAGACACAAAGGGATGATTTCTTAAACAAAGCTTTGTCCAGCTTGGAAATCTCTTTCTCTCCGAGCTGAGCAACCTCGTGTTTTAGAAGCTCTCCCTCTCTGGATTTGTAGTTTATTATTTATAACAAATTTCTTGTGCACATAAGTACAAAGTATTAACTTTTACTAATTTAGTTACATTGAATAAATGGTTAATATGTGACACATAGTATACAGACAAATCCTGTCGACCTATGATTGCTAAGTAAACGGAGGAATGTGTAATTAACCTTTTACTCTATCTTGTGAGTGGTCTACTTTACCAGTGGTTCTCAACCTGGGGGTCGGGACCCCTTTGGGGGTCGAATGACCGTTTCACAGGGGTCGCCTAACACCGTGGGAAAAGACAAATTTCACATGGTGTTAGGAACTAAAGCTTCTATTCTGGCGCCTTGGAACATTCTTTTACAATCTGACCAATCAGGTGTTTACAGTGGGGGTGTCCCTCTGACCTTCCTGTCAATCAGCTTAATGCTCTGTTGGAAGAATTGGTGCTAGACCAATGGTTGGGGGTCACCACAACAGGAGGAACTGTATTAAGGGATCTCGCGGCTCTAGACAAAGATAAGAGTTTTAATTACTTAGGTAATTGGAAGCTTAAGCAAATAATCATTTCCTTAAACTAATCAAATGAGCAGGTTGCCTGATCAAGCAAGTAGGTTTGTCTCATCAAATCGACCAAAGGCAGTGATGGGCTCCTATGAACATGGTCAGGTATGCAGAACCGGTAGAAACATTTTGAATTTTTTTCTTTTTTTCCCTTCTGGGCTCTAGGTATGTTTTTTCTATCGTAGTAAATGTGGTTGAATGTGTATAATTTTAGAAGAGCTGTGCGTGTGTGTGTGTACATATACTTTATATAGTAGATAATGTATCTTTTTGTATGCTTGTGTATAATATGTACATACACATATGGCAAATATACATAGAATTAAATAGTATATTTTGGATGTTCAGTAATAGTACGGGAAATTGTATCTGTTTGAGGTGAGGAGAGGCCAGGCACCCTAACCCAAATCCTTGACATGAGTGACATCAAGTTGGCCACCTTTAAGTCAGTCACATGACCTTTAAGCCACCACCACCACCCGGTCACATGATCATCAAGCCAATCCCACCTGGTCACATGGCCAGAAGGCCACGCCCACAAAATAAGCCATGCCCACAGTGTGGTAGTAAAAAGTTTTTGCAGCCCTTCACTGACCGGAGGGCATTTCACATTCTTGGTACATATTAATGTTTCACCTATACTTTGGCAGGCAGGACAAGAAATTGTCCTGCTTCCTTAGAAATCATGCAGAGATTTTTAAATTCCTTCCTTGGTGGTATTTCCAGCAAGAACATGTATCCCCAAAGCGGGAGGCAGAAGACCAGAATCCTGCAACGGAGACCCACAAGAGGAAGAAAACCAAGACTGAAACTCCCCAGCCTGAAGAACTAGATGCTGCCGCCGGCACCTTCACACCCTTCGACTACAGCAAATCCGATTTCCGAGTCTTCGCTGGTAAAAAAAAAAAATCGCCCTTCCTTTGTTTCTCCAGCTACTGCCCAACTGTTGGGTGTGCCCTTGGTTGCTTGAACACCAAGCAGTTTTGGTGTTTTTCTCTTGTCTTCTTTTACTTTTTGTACATTGTTATTATTATTGTTATTGTTGTTATTATTATTATTAATTATATTTGTATGCCGCCCTTCTCCGAAGATTCGGGGCAGCTCACAAGACATAATATAAAACAGTGCATATAAACAAATCTAATTAATTAAAAACTACAAACTAAACCCCCAATATAATAAAATCAGTATAAAACCTTGGTACTTTTGCAGCGACATTCCTTCTAAGAGTCTCCCTGTCGTATTTTCCTTTCTTTTTCAGGGAGCAGCAAATCCAAGCCGCCACGGCAATTTAATCCCTCCATCCAGGCATCTGGCAACAAGGTATGAATTTTATTATTCCCCCTTTTATTTTTTTTATAAATGACTCGAGGCATTGAACGTACCTAATCTTCCAGCCGGCTTTCATGCCAACGGTGGGACTGGAACTCACCACCTTCGGGTGTTTGGCCTGGTGCCTTAATTGCTAGACCCAACTGGCTCATTTCCTTGACTCATTTGCTGCTTCAGAGGAGAAAGTTGGCAGGCAGGCAGGAAGATAGAGAGAGAGAGAGAAACAAAGAAGGAAAGAAAGAAAAAGAAAGAAAGATAATTTTTAAACATAATTTTAATTGAATAATTTTAAAAACATGTATGTACAAATATGCATATATACAAATCAAACATACACCAGACTCCACATAACATCAACAAACAAACATAACCTGACAAAATATAAACAATTAATATTTTTGTAGCGTTATGTACCATTGTATCTTTCCATCTTACTGTACCACTAATTCCTTCACTCGCTTATCTTCAAATATTTCTTAATTTTATTCTCTTACTATTTTCATCTCCCTTAATTTTCTATCTACTTGTCCTGTTATATTCTGTGTTTCTTACTGATTTACTTGCTTTTTGTGTTCCAACCAATTATGCCAGTTCTCCCAAATTTTATAAAATTCTGTTTCCTCTTTATCTGGTAAAATACAAGATAAAGAGGTGAATAAATGAATTTTATTTGCCATCCATGTGGTAGCCAAAGACTCTAGGCAGCTTTTCAGAGCCCTTCTCCTATAGCCCAGCCTATAATAGGTTACAAAAATCAGGCTGCTGTGTATTTTGCATTGTGTTTCAGACATGGGGGAACCTAAACGATAGAAAAGAGACAAATCATGGCAAGGTGCGAAGGTGTCTGACTGTCTTTGCAGTGTTTATTGCTTTTTACAGTTTTCCAAGCAACCAACGATAGAAAAGAGCAACAGCATTTTCATTGGTGAAATCCCCACCACCAATCTCTCTCTCTCTCTCTCTCTCTCTCTCTCTCTCTCTCTCTCTCTCTCTCTCTCACACACACACACACACACACACACACACACACACACCAATTCTTAAGATCATCCTGTTGTTGCAACCTAGATGAGACCATCTACCAGCCAGAGATGATCTCCTTACATCATCCCAGCCATATGAACTGGATGAGCTCATGTAGGCATAGAGACCCATTTAGGGTAGGCAGTAAACTACATGCACCCTCCACTTGGCCCCCATCCCTACATCAGGGTATTCTGATGGGTGATTCTGAGGGGGGTGGATGCTTGGCCAGACAATGTATTGTAAGATGGAGATGGGTTTCTAATAATTATTGTTATGGAAGGAAAAATAGAATTGTCAAAGAGTTTCAACCAGACCATTCATCCTTTTTTCCCCTGTTTTCTTTTCTCCTCCTCCAATCCCCCAACAACTTCCAGAAATTTTCAGGAGCCAGCAAATCACAGCAGCCAGCAGGAACAAAAAGCATGTCTTTCACAGCTGGGAAATCCAACAGGTAAATAGAGTTAGAACAATATATTTATATATATATAAATATAAGCAGGGGGTTGGACTAGAAGACCTCCAAGGTCCCTTCCAACTCTGTTGTTGTTGTTGTTGTTGTTGTTATTATTATTATTATTATTATTATATGTATAGGTACCATGTTTTTGGCACTATAAGACACACTTCTTACCTTTCTTTCATCCTCCCACAGAGGTTTTCGGCACAACTGGCCAAAAAGATAACACGGTTCGAGGACGTTCTTGGAAGATGCGAAAATCTTGCCACTTTTTTGTAACGATACCTGTTTTCGATATGGGGGTTGTTTTTTTTTTTTTAAAAAAAACCACAATTAAAAGTGCTTTCCTTTCCCGTGAAGAGGAAAGAGGGCAAGTTTAAATTAAGTGTGATGGTTCATTTGTTTGGCTTTTCTTCTCTTGCTCATTTACGCCTTGCCACAGTTATTTTAGTCTTAAATTAGCTTCATTTAAATTAACAGTCAAATCACTTAACAGTTGAAGAGAAAGGGAAATGAAACATATAAACCAATTAAGATTATTCCAGAGTTTCTGAGCAGATGCAGAGTGCAAACTCTCTCTTGAATAATGGTAGAAATGCTGCTCCCAACAGCCACCTGTCCCTAAGGGAGTATTGAACTGACTGGCAAACTCCAAAAGGTACCTGCCCTTGAACTCTAAGCTCAAACTGCCCAAGGAGCTGATGCAGTTCTACAGAGGAATAATTGAGTCTGTCATCTGCACCTCAATAACTGCCTGGTTTGGTTCTGTAACCCAATAAGACAGACACAGACTTCAGAGGAGAATCAGAACTGCAGAAAAAACAATGGCTGCCAACCTGCCTTCCATTGAGGACCTATATACTGCACGAGTCCAAAAGAGGGCTGTGAAAATATTTAGAGCCCTCACATCCTGGACACAAATTGCTTCAACTCCCACCCTCAAAACGTCACTACAGAGCACTGCACACCAAGATAATTAGACACAGGAACAGTTTTTTTCCTGAATACCATCGCTCTGCTAAACAATTCCCTCAACTCTGTCAAACTATTCACTAATGCTGCACTACTATTAATCTTCTCATCATTCCCATCACCCATCTCCTCCCACAAATGACTGTCTGTAATTTGGTGGCTTGAATCCTTACAATTTATGTTGACTGGTTCCTAATATGATTTGATTGTTTATTTGTACCTTGGACTTATGATTCTTGACAAACTTTTCTTTTATGTACACTGAGAGCATCTGCACCAAAGACAAATACCTTGTGTGTCCAATCACACTTGGCCAATAAAGAATTCTAATTCTCTTCTCTTCTATTCCATTCCTAAACTGGGTAGAGGCCTGGGTAGTTATGAATGGGATACCACCAGGAGATCCCATGGCTGTAAACTAGGAAGCCAGCAAGAAAGGCTCTCAGGTCACCTAATAGGTCATTTATGGGTAGACCTGGACTTACCACAATTGAGCCCAAAACCTCTGAAAAATTTCTTGAGGTTTGTCCCCATTTTACGACCTTTCTTGCCCCAGTTGTTAAGTTAATAACCTGGTTCTTAAATGAATCTGGCCTTGCCCATTGACTTTGCTTGTTCATTTTTTTATTTTTATTAGTTTACAATATAAAATACAACAATACAAAAGGAAAGAATAGGAAAAATAGGGGAGGAAAAAAGGAAGGGAAAAAGAAGAGAAAAAGAAAGAAAAGCCACTGACTTCTGACCCAGTGCAGTAGAATAATATAACACCACCAGACCTCAACTTTTTACTTTTACATAAGTAGTATAAACCAGTGTTTCCCAACCTTGGGCAATTTGAAGATATTTGGAGTTCAACTCCCAGAATTCCCCAGCCAACTAGTTTTTTCTTTGCAGACATTTTGCTCCATGCAAGAAGCTTCTTCAGCTCTTTCAAGAGGCCACTGGACTTTCTGAGGTTTTTTTCTTTAAAGATGTTTTGCTCCTCATCCAAGAAGCTTCTTCAATTCTTTTTCAAGAGGCCACTGGACTTTCTGGGGGGGGGTTTCCTCTGAAGACATTTTGCTCCTCATCCAAGAAGCTTCTTCAGTTCTTTTTCAAGACGTCACTGCACTTTTTTGGGTTTTTTCTCTGAAAACATTTTGCTCCTCATCCAAGAAGCTTCTTCAGCTCTTTTTCAAGAGGCCACTGGACTTTCTGGGGTTTTTTTCCTCTGAAGACATTTCGCTCCTCATCCAAGAAGCTTCTTCAGCTCTTTTCAAGAGACAACTGGACTTTCTTTTTTCCTTTTAAGATATTTTGCTCCTCACGCATGAAGCTTCCTCAGCTCCTTTTCAAGAGGCCATTGGGCTTTCTGGTTTTTCTTTGAAGACCTTTTGCTCCTCTTAGAAGAAGCTTCTACAGTTCTGACTGGATGGTGGGGATTCTGGGGAATGAAGAAGCTTCTTGGAGGAGAAGCCTAACATCCCTTGGTCAGTTTCCATCCATTGTTCCTTCCAAAGCACCTGAAGACCAGACGAGAAATAACGGATGGAAACTGACCAAGGAGAGATTCACCCTGGAAATAAGGAGGAACTTTTTGACAGTGAGAGCCTGCAGAGGTTGTGGAGAGCTCCAACACGTGACACTTTCAAAGGGAGATTGGGCTGCCATTTGTCGAAAATTGTGTAGAGATTCCTGCTTGAAAGGGAGCGGGGGTTGGACTAGATCAGAGGTCTCAAGCATGGCAACTTTATGAGGCGCCGACTTCAACTCCCAGAATTCTTTGGTGTTGGACTAGATCAGGTCTCCAGTCTTGGTAACTATGAGGCATGGACTTCAATTCCCAGAATTCTGAATTCAGCATGGCTGCCTGAGGAATTCTGGGATTTGAAGTCCACACCTCATAAAGTTGGCAATGTTGCAGAACTCTTGACCTACAAGGTCCCTTCCAACTTTAATAATCTATGTCTATGACTTCAAAGAAAAATCAAAGTCAAATTGCTTCGTGGAGGGGGAACCCCCCTCTCCCCACGCAAAGCAACACGTCCCATCCATTCTGGCGGAGGGCGAAGTGATGGCTGTTGGCTCAGCCCCGCTGCCAGCCCAGCCACGTGGAGGGACATCCCCCTTTGCCTTCCCCCCCAGCCAATCAGGGCCCGCCCTCCTGCGGCCCACGTGGCCAGGGCCTGGAACACGCAGCCTACCTTGCTGGCTTCACCCGCTCGGCTCCGGCCGCCTACTGAGGGACCGGCCAATGAGAGCGCGGCTTCCCCAAGGTGGCGCGGCTTCCCATTGGGCCGTCCGTCAAGGAAGGGCTGAAGCCCCGCCTCCCGGGGGCAGCGAGGCGAAGTTCGCTTGCAGGCGCGCCCAGGTGGCAGGTGGTGGTGGCGGCCGCCGCAGTAGCCCAGCGAGGGAAGCCCGCGCGCAGCTCTTCCCCCGGCCGGGCTGGGCGGCCATGGCAGCGGCCGCTGGGGCCGGAGGCGCCGTCTCGCAGGAGGGCTGGTTCCGCGAGACCTGCAGCCTGTGGCCCGGGCAGGCGCTCTCGCTGCAGGTGGAGGAGGTGCTGCACCACCAGCGCTCGCCCTTCCAGGAGATCCTCGTCTTCCGCAGGTGAGCCCGCCCGGAGGGGAAAGGCCAGCAGGGCGATCGCGTGCTGCAGGGAAACGTGGCCCCGGTGGGGTTCGAACCTGCAGCAGCCCCGGGTTCCTCCAATCTCGGCTTGGCTTGGCTTTGCCTTGGGTGGGTGGCCCAAAGGAGCCGCCCTGCGCTGGATCCCAGAAGGTGGCGAGGATCGACCGGCTCTCCCTTGGCAGACAGCCGTACACGCACAGAGAGAGAGAGAGAGACTAACACACATACACAGATTCAAACACACACACACACATATACACAGAGCCTTACACATACACAGAGAGAGAGACATACATACAGAACCTTACATACAGAGAGAGAGAGAAAGACAGAGAGCGAAGCACACAGAGCCTTACACACTCAACACACATGCACAGCCTTACATACACACACACAGAACGGGGATTTTGCAGGATCCTTCCCCTAGAGTGGGGAAGGAATGGGGATTTTGCAGGATCCTTCCCCTAGAGTGGGGAAGGAATGGGGATTTTACAGGATCCTTCCCTCAAGAGTGGGGAAGGAATGGGGATTTTGCAGTATACTTCCCTCAAGAGTGAGGAGGGAATGGAGATTTTGCAAGATCCTTCTCCCGGATCGGGGAGGGAATGGAGATTTTGCAGGATCCTTCCCCTGCCATGTCCACAGAACTGGCAGGGGAAAATTTTGAATTTCAGCCCTGGCCCAAAGTTCTGTAAGTCAGTGGCCTCCCTTTGAATCCTTTTGCTTAAAACTCAGCGGGATCCTTCCACCCTCCTCCCTCTCTCTCCTTGGCAGCAAAACGTACGGGAACGTCCTGGTCCTTGACGGAGTCATCCAATGCACTGAAAGAGATGAGTTTTCCTATCAGGAAATGATTGCCAACCTCCCTCTCTGCAGCCATCCAAATCCTCGGAAGGTGAGCCTTCTCAGGTCAGCCGATGCCCAGCTTGCCTTGCTGTGGGCTACTTGGGGCTGGGGACAGCTCAATGAGGTATCTGCCCATGCTTTTACAGCAGGGGTCCCCAAACTTGGCAACTTTGAAGACTTGTGGACTTCAACTCCCTAGAATTCTCCAGCCAGCTCTTAGTTTCACTTTGCTGAAGTCAAGATACAGTGGTACCTTTACCTAAGAACATCTATACTTATGAACTTTCCTAGATAAGAACCAGGCTTTCAAGATTTGTTTGGCACTTCTCAAGAACCATTTTCCACTTACAAACCCGAGCTTCCAAAACTGTAACCAGAAAAGGCAGGGAGAAGCCTCCGTGGGGCCTCTCTAGGAATCTCCTGGGAGGAAACAGGGTCTCCACCCTCCCTGTGGTTTCCCCAATCGCATGCCTTATTTGCTTTTACATTGATTCCTATGGGAAAAATTGCTTCTTCTTACAAACTTTTCTACTTAAGAACCTGGTAACTGAACGAATTAAGTTGGCAAGTAGAGGTACCATTGCATATTACGCTTACTGCATACCCACCATCTATTATGAAAGTTTACCCCTCTACAGCTGGCTGGGGAATTCTGGGAGTTGAAGTCCACAAGTCTTAAAATTGCCGAGTTTGAAGACCGATGGTTTACAGACCTACCAGGAGATGGTGTCCACGGAGCCCAGTGTCTTCTCTTGGTGTTGCTCTACCCTGGAGTAGCCTTTCCCTGGGGAGACTTCTGGTCTGGTCACAGCTGCCCCGTTGGGATGAACAAAACATTCAAATGTTACATAGATCGATAGAAAGATAGAATTCTTTATTGGCCAAGTGTGGTTGGACACACAAGGAATTTGCTGCAGATGCTCTCAGTGTACATAAAAGAAAATATACATTTGTCAAGAATCATGAGGTACAACACTTACCGTATTTTTCAGAGTATAAGACACACCGGAGAATAAGACGCACCTTAGGTTTTGGGGAGGAAAATAAGGAAAATAATCTGCTTATCAGATATTGATCTGGCTAGCATCCCAAGTCTGGTCAGTTTCAGCACATTATTTTATTCCCTGGTTAGGGCTTTAAAAAAAAACCTTATTTGGAAAGAGTAACAATGAAAGAGCTTGCAAGCCAGTAAGAGCTGGGAACATTGTTAGCACCTGGTTAGGGCTGGAAAGAAACATTTGGAGCAAGTTAGAGCAATGAAAAAAAGCCTGCAAAGACTTAGAGCTTGGAAACCAAACACTAATTGCATAAATACACTTAGATCCATGAGTCAACTGAAATAGTTGACTAATCATATTTCTTTCTTTTTCTTTCTTTCCTTTTCTGTTACCTTTCCTTTCCCCCCCCCCCTTTTCTTTCTTTTTTCTTTACCATGCATAAATTCAGTGTAAGCTTAAGTGATAACCGGGTAATTAAATAAGAACAAATTATAGTAAACATACTTAATTGATTTAGAATGTATGTATACTGCGCAAAAAAGTAAAGGGATCACTCAAAGAACCCATCCTAGATCTGAATGAATGAAATATTCTCATTGAATCCTTTATTCTGTACAAAGTTGAATGTGCATGTGAAGTTGATTGTCAATCAGCTTTGCTTCCTAAGTGGACAGTTTGATTTCACAGAAGTTTTATTTACTTGGAGTTATATTGTGTTGTTTAAGTGTTCCCTTTATTTTTTTGAGCAGTGTAGAAAAAAGAATGGTAAACTGCTGAAATGTAAGCTTAAAATGTTTTATCAGTTTTGTTTATTTTAATTGTTTAATTATAAAAAAGATACTATTGGTCAACTATTTCTGTTGACTCATGCATTTAAGCGAACTGTTTCTAAGTGTATTTATACAATTAGTGAATTCTTAATTTGCAAATACAGTTATTTATCTATATCGTATCTACCTACCTACCTATCTATCTATCTATCTATCTATCTATCTATCTATCTATCTATCTATCTATCTATCTTATCATATCGATTTCTAGGTTGCCCTTCTCCGAAGACTCAGGGCGGCTTGCAACATAGAGATACATACAAAAACACAGCATGGTAGAAATCAAAGTTAAAATGGACCAATTAAAAATCTAAAATCTTCTAAGCGTACTAAAATAACAATCCCTAAAAACCCATTTCTAAGAACCGTTCACTCACATTCATACATATCGCAGTCATAACATGGGCCAGGGCATAAAGTTCAACAGCCCCCAAGTCTGCCGGCAAAGATGTGTCTTCAACAACTTCTGAAAGGCCAGGAGAGTGGGGGGAAGCAGTGCGAATCTCGAGGGGCAGTTAATTCCAAAGGGCCGGAGCCACCACAAAGAAGGCTCTTCCCCTAGAATGTTGCTACAGCAACATTGTAAGCTCTCTTGGGGGCCTCTTTATCCACATAAAAGACTTGGATGGAGATTTACCTTGTAGCTTCAGGCATTCACCTTCTCCGCTTTCTGTCCAGATTCTGATTATCGGCGGTGGCGATGGAGGAGTCTTAAGAGAAGTGGTGAAACATCCTTCCGTTGAGTCGGTAATACAGTGTGAAATTGATGAGGTAGGCCTTGCTTTGCAAAATTTGATGGGCTCTGGTGGGGCTGCTCTAATGTTCATTTCCTTCCATCTCCTCCCACAAGCCCATCACATGAACCGTACATCTTCTGCCAGCGTATCCTGCAACTCCCAGCAGCTTCCGGCCAGATGCTGAACAGAGGCTGACCTTGAGAACCTAAAAGGAATTTGTCATGGCATGCAGTCACACACACACACAAGATCCCACAGCAAGAAACATTGCAAAAGAAGATAGTATAATGTGGCAGGCGAAAACCTCCAAGCATTCTGGCTTCAGCCTGACACATGGGAGGCTATAGTAGGAAGCAGCGTTGTAAGGTTGCAGAATTGCTTGGGTGTGATAGAATAGAATAGAATAGAATAGAATTCTTTATTGGCCAAGTGTGATTGGACACACAAGGAATTTGTCTTGGTTCATATGCTCTCAGTGTACATAAAAGAAAAAGATACATTTGTCAAGAATCATGTGGTACAACACTTAATGATTGTCATAGGGATCAAATAAGCAATGAAGAAACAATCAATATTAAGAAAAAATCTTAGGATGCAAGCAACAAGTCACAGTCATACAGTCCTAAGTGGGAAGAAATGAATGATAGGAATGATGAGAAAAAACTAGTAGAAATAGAAGTGCAGACTTAGTAAAAGGTTTGAGGGAATTATTTGTTTAGCAGAGTGATGGCATTCAGGAAACAACTGCCCTTGTGTCTAGTTATCTTGGTGTGCAGTGCTCTGTAGCAACGTTTTGAGGGTGGGAGTTGAAACAGTTTGTGTCCAGGATGTGAGGGACCGGCAAATATTTTCACCGCCCTCTTTTTGGCCTGTGCACTATACAGGTCCTCAATGGAAGGCAGGTTGGCAGCCATTGTTTTTTCTGCAGTTCTGATTCTCCTCTGAAGTCAGTGTCGGTCTTGTTAGGTTGGGTGTGATTGAAACCTTCCGTCCCGATATTTGGGCTTCCAGTCTCAACATTCTCAGCAAGGGCTGTGCCGAATCCTGTCCCTTTGCTCATGTCTTGGTTTGCAGTACTGTGCAAGATTCAGGTTTTGTTTACCACCTGGAGCCTTCCAAGGTCTATTGTCCTCAAGAAGTTTATTCCAAAATTTGACTGAAATCCATCTCCTTGCAGTTTGGATGGGGAAAATTAGCCCCAAATCTTGGACCAGGACTGTTGTCTTTAGTTCTCCTCTGTCCCCAAACCCAAAGTCATAATGCAGAGGTCTTCAAACTTGGCAACTTTGAGACTTGTGGACTTCCAGCTCCCAGAATCCTGGGAGTTGAAATCCACCAAGTCTTTAAAGCTGCCAAGTTTGAAGACCTCTGCCGTAGTGGAACCTTGTCCTGGTTAGATTTCATCAGGAGAGGAGGATTCCAACTCGCACAATCTTCCAGAGTCGGGTGGAAGAGGAAATTAAAAAGGCGTGAGGCCCAGGAGGCAGAAAATATTACTTGTCCCAACTGGAGGGTGAGGTTTTTAAGTCTGGAACAGGACGTTCTTCGCCAAAGAAAATCAGTGAAAATCAAAATTCCGGGGCAGGAATGTTCAGGGAAAAGATACCAGGAATGTTCAGGGAGTGGATTTACTCCCTTCAAGTCCTCAAACAACCTCTAGGTTTCCAGATGTTGGGAGGCAGAAAAACAAGAGAGCAAGCCACCAAATTACATTTCCTATCAAAGTTAACTACTGTGGTTTGTTAATCTTCTATTTACTATTTATTTCTTGGGCTGTTTACTTCTGATTTTATGGTCAGCTTAATAATAATAATAATAATAATAATTATTATTATTATTATTATTATTTATTAGATTTGTATGCCGCCCCTCTCCAAGAACACGGGGCGGCTCACAACAATAATAATGTACAAATCCAATATTTAAAAACACAATTTAAAAACCTTTATTAATAAAATAATCACACAACCCAATCAAACCATAAATAAACCAATTAGGGGAAGTGTCAATTTCCCCATGCCTGGTGGCAAAGGTGAGTTTTCAACAACTTACGAAAGGCAAGGAGGGCAGGGGCAGTTCTGATCTCCTGGGGGAGTTGGTTCCAGAGGGCCAGGGCCGCCACAGAGAAGGCTCTTCCCCTGGGCCCCGCCAGACAGCATTGCTTAGCCTTATTGGGCTCAAGAGCACAGCTTGGTAAGAGGGGTGAATGGATGCAGGAAAAACTGAAGCAGGTAGCATTAGCAATAGCATTTAGACTTATATACCGCTTCACAGTGCTTTTGCAGCCCTCTAAGTCATTTACAGAATCAGCATATTGCCCCCAACAATCTGGGTCCTCATTTGACCCACCTCGGAAGGATGGAAGGCTGAGCCAACCTCACCGGTGGTGAGATTTGAACTGCTGAACTACAGCCAGCGATTATCTGAAGTAGCCTGCAGTGCTGCACTCTAACCACTGCGGCACCTCTATAGAGCCTGCAGGTAGGTAGGACTTCCGAATTAATTCTGCACTCTGATTACAGAATTAGGACTAAGCAATGGAAGTGGCTTAGTGGTGGCTGCAGATAGATACAGATTAGCAGAGTTGGAAGGGACCTTGAAGGTCATCTGTCCCCTGCCCAGGGAGGAGACACTACCACTTCTGACAGATGGCAGTCCAGTCTCTTCTTGAAAGCTTCCGGTGATTAAACTCCCACAACGTCTGAAGGCAACTTCTGTTCTATTGGCCGATTGTTCTCACTGTCGTTATTTCCAGGTTGAGTCTTTCCTTTGATTGATTTCTATCCATCATTCCTTGTCTGGCCTTCAGGTGCCTTGGAAAATAGCTTGACCCCCCTTCCTCCTCTCTGAGGCAGCCCCTCAAATATTGGAAGACTGCTATCACGTCCCCCTGGTCCTTCTTTTCCCTAGACTAGCCAGGCCCAGTTCCTGCAAGCGTTCTTCGTATGTTTTAGTCCCCAGTCCCCTAATCCTCCTGTTGCTCTCCTTGGCGTGTGGGGACCAAAACTGGATGCAGTACTCTAGGTGGGGTCTTACTAAGGCTTTATAGAGTGGTACAGTGGCACCTCTACTTACGAACTTAATTTGTTCCATGACCAGGTTCATAAGTAGAAAAGTTTGCAAGAAGAAGTAATTTTTCCCATAGGAATCAATATAAAAGCAAATAATGCAATTGGGGAAACCACAGCGAGGGTGGAGGTCCTGTTTCCTCCCAAAAGATTCCTAGAGAGGCCCCACAGGGGCTTCTCCACGCCTTTTCCAGCCCTGTTTCCTCCCAGGAGATTCCTAGAGAGGCCCCACGGGGGCTTCTCCACACCTTTTCCGGCACTGTTTCCTCCCAGGAGATTCCTAGAGAGGCCCCACGGAGGCTTCTCCCCCGCCTTTTCTGCCACTGTTTCCTCCCAGGAGATTCCGAGAGAGGCCCCACGGAGGCTTCTCCACACCTTTTCCGGCACTGTTTCCTCCCAGGAGATTCCTAGAGAGGCCCCACGGGGGCTTCTCCACGCCTTTTCCGGCCCTGTTTCCTCCCAGGAGATTCCTAGAGAGGCCCCACGGAGGCTTCTCCCCGCCTTTTCCGGCCCTGTTTCCTCCCAGGAGATTCCTAGAGAGGCCCCACGGAGGCTTCTCCCCGCCTTTTCTGGCCCTGTTTCCTCCCAGGAGATTCCTAGAGAGGCCCCACGGAGGCTTCTCCACGCCTTTTCCGGCCCTGTTTCCTCCCAGGAGATTCCTAGAGAGGCCCCACGGAGGCTTCTCCCTGCCTTTTCTGGCCATGTTTCCTCCCAGGAGATTCCTAGAGAGGCCCCACGGAGGCTTCTCCCTGCCTTTTCCAGTTATAGTTGCGGAGGCTCGGGTTTGTAAGTAGAAAATGGTTCTTAAGAAGAGGCAAGAAAATCTTGAACACCCGGTTCTTATCTAGAAAAGTTCGCAAGTAGAGGCGTTCTTAGGTAGAGGTTCCACTGTATTAGTATCTCCCCTGATTGTATCCCTCTGTTAATGCAATTTAGGATTTCTAGGCAACTATTGCAGCTACAATTCAAAGGGTTGAGATTAATTTCTACAGCTTCTCCAGGTAGAGGTAGAAAAACCTCTAAAAGTCCCAGAAAAGTGTGTAATATGTGATGAAAAGGAACTTTCTTTTGTCCCATTGATTGGCAAAAGAGTTCCTCAGTTACACCGAGTGACAGTTTGGGCTTCAGCCACTCCTGAAATGGCCCCATTAACTTCGTGAAACGCACGACTCCAAATGTTGCAGGACGTGATCCAGGCCTCTAAGAAATATCTCCCCGGCATGGCGGTGGGCTACTCCAGCCCGAAGCTGACCCTCCACGTTGGGGACGGCTTTGAGTTCATGAAGCAGAACCAAGAGGCTTTCGACATCATCATCACCGATTCTTCTGACCCCATGGGTGAGTCTGGGGGGAGCTGCTGGGTCTTCTCTCAATCCGCCTTTTTTCCTGATTTTGGTTGAGGCTGGAGTCCCCAAACTTGGCAACTTTAAGACTTGTGGACTTGTAAAATAACATTATGAATCATTGATAAAAGGATGAACAAATTCAATTCAATTTAAACGTTTAGAAACTCAAAACTTTCATTTATACTGATAGTAAAGATCTTAAAAGCTGTAATCAGTATTTAGGTCTGATAAATTTATAGATATGAATTTATCTCTTCTTCCTTTCTTCTTTTATTCTTAATTTTTCCTCTTCTCTTTCCTTTTTTCCTTCCTGCTCTTTCTCTCTTCAGTTTTATTTCCTTTAATATATGTAAGCGTGTATTTTGATTTATAACTGTATACTCTAAATTCATATACATTTGTACCAATATTTGCATAGTCCTATTTATCTTCAATAAAGATTGTATTTTCTTAAAAAAAAAAAATACTTGTGGACTTCAACTCCCAGAATTCTCCAGCCAGCGTCACCTCTTAAATGCCATCTTTCAAGGCTGAGGAGACCAAGGCATTGCAACCTGGTCTCATAAGGGAGGTGCTCCATTTCCTTGATCATTCCTGTTGCCCTTTTTTTGCACCTTTTCCTCAGTTTTAATCTGACGAGTTGACCTAATGCTGTTTTAACCCCTTCTTTCTTGCCAGGTCCAGCAGAAAGCCTGTTTAAGGAATCCTATTACCAGCTGATGAAAACTGCCTTGCGGGATGATGGGATTCTCTGTTGCCAAGGTGATTCCCGGCTTGAGTGTCCTCTTTGGCCTTGTATTTTTTCCCAAAATTTTGTTTTTAAGATCCCCCTTAGAGATGGGTGAACAGTGCAGTCAGGCAGTTGGGAAAGCGAGTAGAAAGCTTGGCTGCATAGCTAGAGGTGGAACAAGCAGGAAGAGGGAGATTGCGATCCCAATGTATAGAGCGCTGGTGAGACCCCATTTGGAATCCTGTGTCCAGTTCTGGAGACCTCACCTACAAAGAGATATTGATAAAATTGAACAGGTCCAAAGATGGGCTACAAAAATGGCGGAAGATCTTAAGCATAAAACTGATCAGGAAAGACTTCATGAACTCCATCTGTACAGTCTGGAGGACAGAAGGAAAAGGGGGGACATGATCGAAACATTGAAATATGGTAAAGGTTAAATAAGGTTTGGGAGGGAAGTGTTTCTAATAGGAAAGTGAACACAAGAAACAAGGGGGCACAGTTTGAGGTGAGTTGGGGGAAATATCAGAAGCAACGTGAGAAAATATTATTTGACTGAAAGAGTAGTAGATGCTTGGAACAAACTTCCAGCAGACGTGGCTGGTAAATCCACAGGAACTAAATTTAAAGATTCCTGGGATAAATATATATCCATCCTAAGATAAAATACAGGAAATAGTACAAGGGCAGACTAGAATGGACCATGAGGTCTTTTTCTGCCGTCAATCTTCTATGTTTCTAAGAATCCCCCAAGCAGTCTGAATCGGGGGGGGGGGGGGGGGGGTTCAACATTTTTCCCTACCTGTCCTGTGGGCGTGGCAGGGGAAGGAGACTTGAAAATCCCAATTCCCTCCCCACTCCCGGGGGAGTTTGCAAAACCCCTGGATCCCTAGTTCTCGATGGGCAGACCTTCGTCTCTGGGCTGGCTTAAAAAGACGGAGGCATGTAGAAACTCAGAAAAACCGAGTCTATTCAGTCATGAATTACTCCCGCAGCGCTTTTTATAAAGGCAAGAAAAAACAGGATGAAGCTTGCAAGGAAACGACCTCTCCGACTCTGGGCTGCCTCAAGAGAAGACGAGTAGCCAGCCGCCAGAATTGCATTTGTGCAATAATGGAAAACAAGCCCCTTCACGAGCAGGAATCAAAGTCTCACAGGGGGACACAAGAGAGCAAGAGAGACTTTGGCCATTTTCTTTTTTTTTTTGCTTCCATGCATTCGCATGAATAAAAATAGCTGGAATCGTTCTCATGTGCGCAAGTCCCCTGGTGAGATTTTGCGTCCTGCGCATGTGCAGAAACAAAATCTCGCTGGGATGCGCAGACGCCAGCGACCCAAAGCTGTGCACACAGCTCCAGTTTTACTACCAGTGTGGTGCCCTCATCCATTCCATACCAGTAGGAACCGGATACTGATATGGACATATTGTGGAGTAAAATAATAAAAATATAATAATAATAATAATAATAATAATAATAATAATATTATTATTATTATTGTTGTTGTTGTTATTATTTAAAAGAGAAGACAACCAGGGCCAGGCAGATTGTGGGGTGTGGTGGGTTTCTTTCTTTCTTTCTTTCTTTCTTTACTTACTTACTTACTTACTTACTTACTTACTTACTTACTTACTTACTTACTTGAGTCTAAGGAGAAGGGCGGCATAAAAAAAATCAAATAAATGAATTAAATAAATAAATAAATAAAATACTTATTTATTTGACTTGTATGCCACCCAATCCCGTAGGACTCAGGGCAGTTTACAGCAATATAAAACAGAATATAATATCCCTTTTTTCTCTCTCTCTTTGACCAGGGGAATGCCAATGGTTGCACCTCGACCTCATTAAGGAGATGCGCCAATTCTGTAAATCTCTCTTTCCGGTGGTCGAATACGCCTACTGCACCATCCCCACGTACCCCAGCGGCCAGATCGGCTTCATGCTCTGCAGCAAAAATCCAGTAAGGACTGAGAGGGGTTGGGTTTATTTTTAGTTTTCCTAAAATTGAACAGGTCCAAAGATGGGCTATAAAAATGGTGGAAGGTCTTAAGCATAAAACGTATCAGGAAAGACTTAATGAACTCAATCTGTATAGTCTGGAGGACAGAAGGAAAAGGGGGGACATGATCAAAACATTTAAATATGTTAAAGGGTTAAATAAGGTTCAGAAGGGAAGTGTTTTTAATAGGAAAGTGAACACAAGAACAAGGGGGCGCAATCTGAGGTTATCTGGGGGAAAGATCAGAAGCAATGTGGGAAAATATTATGTAGATGCTTGGAAGAAACTTCCAGCAGATGTGGTTGGTAAATCCCCAGTTACTGAATTTAAACCTGCGTGGGATAAGCATATATCCATCCTAAGATAAAATACAGGAAATAGTACAAGGGCAGAGTAAGTGGACCATGAGGTCTTTTTCTGCTGTCAGTCTTCTATGTTTCTATGCAAACGAGTAACACACAGCTGATATTTGGGTTTTCCCGCCCTTTGTGCGAAATCTTCCGCAGAACACAAACTTCAGGGAACCGATCCAGCTACTCTCTCAGGAACAAGTGGAAAAAATGAGCCTTAAGTATTACAACTCCGACGTCCACCGAGCGGCTTTCGTCTTGCCAGAGTTTGCACGAAAGGTAAACCAGGCGTAGAATTTATTTTTTGCTTTCTCTTCCCTCCATCCTGAGCTTGGATGTTAGTTAGCGTGACAAATCCTGCAAGTTAATGGACGGATCTCGTTCTCGGCCACTGCCGTTGCGTTCCTCTTTCCGTAACCTCTCCTTAGTTGTATTTGATCTCAGCCTCTCATCGTCTCCCCTTCCCTCCTCCAGGAAAAATGGGATGGGCCTGGTTTATCTCTTTTGGCTGCAATTAGAAGAGGCAATTGTGGATTATTTTAAATTTAAAAGAATTCTGGCAATTGAAGTCCACGTGTTTTTACCCAACCCGTTTCTTGTTTAAACAGCTCTGTTTTTTCTGCTTTTCTCTCCATACACACCCTCCCCTCCCCTTCCCCAGGCACTGAGTACCGTGTAAAAACGCCACCAGACAGCTTGGCTTCTTCTCTCGAATTTTCTGGAGGTCTCGCAAGTGGTACCACCGTGGCAGCAAATTTTCTCTCCGGGCGATGGCTCGGCCCTCTCGTCTTGCAAGTCCGGGCCAGTTGAACGTTCCTCCCCCCCCATCCCTTCCTATTATGTATTTAAAAGAAAAGGACTGGGCGTTCGGCCCCTGGCAAGACTCATAACACTAATTCAAGCCTTGGTTGCGTGCTTTGCGGTTTGGTGGTGGCTCTTTCCAGAACTGAGTATTATTAAGCCAGCTGGCGTTTCCCTTTTTTAAATGCCCCGATTCGTGGCTCTGTATTTATAGCTAACAAATATTTCCCCTCCCCTAAAAGGCTCTCTTTTTAACACACACACACCCAGTAATTCATCAGAGGGGGCCTGGTTTGGCAGATAACCCACTGCACCCCAACAATGGGGTGTTTTCCAAAGAGCATCTTTTCCCCCTCACTCGCACCATGTTCGTCTTCCTGGGGAGAAGCACAACCTTCTCTTTTCAGCTTTGGGATATTTTTTCTGCCTTCAGAAGCCACTTTTTAGCATCCGCCAGGCTGGAAAACACTGCTTTGCCTGCCCCGCCCTCAAGACAAAAAAGGCGTTTTAAATCTTCCTTCCGTTTAATGTTCCCCACTGGAAACGTCAGTTACGAGGGTCGTCCAGAAAGTAAGGCACCACATTTTTTTTCTTACTGAACAAAAATGAAACTGACATACAAGAAAGAATGATGTTCCTTCGACACACCCTATTTTTCCATGTCATCTCCGTCCCGTTCTATGGCCTTGCTCCAGCGAGACACAAGGGCGAGCATGCCCTGTGGGTACCACTCCTTGTTCTGGTCACAAAGCCATTTCTGCCCTGTGCGAATCACCTCTTTGTCGTCTTCAAAATGTCTTCTGCGACTAACCGTAATTCTGTCGACTGCAGATTCTCCATAAACTGTACACAAAACGTTTGTGAATGTTCCCACAGTGAGAAATTCAATGATGACCCGCTGCTTGTGACGTACATCCCTTACTAGACGCCATTTCGAAACACGGCTGCAGCTACGCTATCTGTCTGAAGAAACACAAAATCTGCACACGTGCTCCTGACAATTCAAATAATGTGTACTGCTCAAAAAAATAAAAGGAACATTCAAATAACACATCTTAGATCTGAATGAAGGACATATTCTCATTGAATACTTTGTTCTGTACAAATTGAATGTGCACAACAGCATGTGAAATTGATTGCCAATCAATGTTGCTTCCTAAGTGGTACAGTTTGATTTCACAGAAGTTTGATTTACTTGGAGTTGCATCGTTCCCTTTATTTTTTTGAGCAATGTATATCTAAAGTTTTGCATTCGTACTACAGTGATCCGTCATTTTTCGTCCAAGACCACCTGTGAAAAACGAATTTCCGTGAAGTAGAGGAAAGATATTTTTTTTATGTATTTAACGAGTATTTGGACTTTTAAAACCCACCCTTTGCATTAAACAGTCATTCTATAATGTTTCTCAGCTGGAATTACATGTGATATCCTACCAGTTTCTTTAACAGTAGTTACTATAGAAGAATTTTATGAATTTTGAATGGATTTAAAATTTTCAATGGATTTAAGCCCCCCTTTGAAAACCCGTGAAGTAGCGAATCCACGAAAGATGAACTGTGAAGTAGCGAGGGATTATTGTAGACTGAGAAAAAAAAATGTGGTGCATTGCTTTCTGGGCGACCCTCGTATATAATGGGAGTGTTTCCAACTGACCAGCCTTTTGGGGGGGGGGCTTTTTCCACACTCACCACTCCCAAAGAACTATTTGTGAATCATGTATCTATGTTTAAATGGGGGGCAAAAGCAGCCTGGAAGTGGAATTACTACCCCCCCCCCAGAAAATGTTTTGTACGAAAATGAAGAACTGCCCCCCCCCCTTTTAAGAAGATAAACCTTGGTGGTGCGTTTTGCAA
>NW_027248705.1:0-33395 GCF_031021105.1 Erythrolamprus reginae | reverse complement strand
ATAGATAGATAGATTAATAGGTAGGTAGGTAGATAGGTAGATAAGTAGAAAGGTAAATTAATAGGTAGGTAGGTAGGTAGGTAGGTAGATGATAGATAGGTAGGTAGGTAGGTAGAAAGATAGATTAATAGGTAGGTAGGTAAGTAGGTAGGTAATTAGATAGATAGATAGATAGATGGATAGATAGATAGATAGATAGATAGATAGATAGATAGATAGATAGATAGATAGATAGATAGATAGATTAATAGGTAGGTAGGTAGATAGGTAGAAAGGTAGATTAATAGGTAGGTAGGTAGGTAGATGATAGATATATAGATAGGTAGGTAGGTAGAAAGATAGATTAATAGGTAGGTAGGTAAGTAGGTAGGTAATTAGATAGATAGATAGATAGATAGATAGATAGATAGATAGATAGATAGATAGATAGATAGATAGATAGATAGATAGATTAATAGGTAGGTAGGTAGATAGATAAATAGGTAGGTAGGTAGAAAGATAGATTAATAGGTAGGTAGGTAAGTAGGTAGGTAATTAGATAGATAGATAGATAGATAGATAGATAGATAGATAGATAGATAGATAGATAGATAGATAGATAGATAGATAGATAGATAGATTAATAGGTAGGTAGGTAGGTAGAAATATAGATTAATAGGTAGGTAGGTAGAAAGATAGATTAATAGGTAGGTAAGTAGGTAGGTAATTAGATAGATAGATAGATAGATAGATAGATAGATAGATAGATAGATAGATAGATAGATAGATAGATAGATAGATAGATTAATAGGTAGGTAGGTAGGTAGAAATATAGATTAATAGGTAGGTAAGTAGGTAGGTAAGTAGATAGATAGATAGATAGATAGATAGATAGATGGATGGATGGATGGATGGATGGATGGATGGATGGATGGATGGATGGATGGATGGATGGATGGATGGGTAGGTAGGTAGGTAGAAAGATAGATTAATAGGTAGGTAGAAAGATAGATTAATAGGTAGGTAGGTAGATAGATTGATAGGTAGGTAGGTAGGTAGGTAGAAAGATAGATTAATAGGTAGGTAGGTAAGTAGGTAGGTAATTAGATAGATAGAGAGAGAGAGAGAGAGAGATACATACATAGATAGATACATAGATAGATACATAGATAGATACATAGATAGATACATAGATAGATACATAGATAGATAGATAGAGAAGGTAGGTAGGTAGACAGACAGATAAACAAACAAATAAATAAACAAACAAATTCCAGTTCTCCACAGCCTGGCCGACTTTTGCCCTTCCTCCCTCAAGCGCCAGGTCCCGGAGACCTTTGCCGCCTGTCCGGGCTGCCGGGCGGCTGCTGTGCGGACCCAGCGCCGGCGCGAGGGCGACTCTCCCGCGGGGGGTTTGCGTGGCCCGGCTGCCTAGCAACCGATTGGCGGCGGCGACATGGCGACCAAGGCAGCGCCGGGGCCGGAGCGGGGGAGCATCGCCTCAGTGGTGCAGGTAGAGCCCTGCTTCCCCCTCAGGTTCAGGGGACGCCGACGCCGCTTGGAAGCAGCCGGGCAGAGACACCGCTCGCCTCGCCCGGGGCGGTTCCGACCGGCCTCCCTTCCTCCCTCCCTCCCAAGCGCCGAGCCGGGATTGTTGGGCTGCTGGCGGGGTGGCCTGTTGGGTCCCCGAGCGGAGTTTGGGGAGCTTTCCCGGGACTCGGTGCTCTGTTCAAGAGGGAACAGAGACGCTTTGTGATTATATTCTTATGAGTCTGTGCTTCTGTTTTCCACTATGTGGCTTTGATCATTTCTTCTATTACCCTTTTCTCTTTTTTTCTCTTTTTAAAATTATTATTAAATCAGATGTTTGTAATAAATATCATGGCATGAAATTGCATGAAGCTTGGGCCACTGAATCTCTGATACAAGATATAGTGACTGACTGTAAAGGGGGGGGGGGGTAAATATTTATGAATGGAACTCCTAAGGTAAAATTCTTATCTGAGCTTCTCACTCCAATCTCTGCAAGAAGAGGAGGAGGAGCAGAAGGAGGAGGAAGAAGAAGAGGAGGAGGGGGAAGAGGAAGAGGAGGAGGAGGAAGATGAGCAGGAGGAGGAGGAAGAGGAGGAAGAGGAGCAGAAGGAGGAGGAAGAAGAAGAGGTGGAGGAGGAGGAAGAAGATGGGGTGGAGGAGAAGGGGGAGGAGCAGGAGGAAGAGGAGCAGGAGGTAGAAGATGAGGAGGAGCAGGAGGAGGAA
Organism: Erythrolamprus reginae; assembly: GCF_031021105.1. Taxonomy (NCBI): domain Eukaryota; kingdom Metazoa; phylum Chordata; class Lepidosauria; order Squamata; family Dipsadidae; genus Erythrolamprus; species Erythrolamprus reginae. The sequence continues at coordinate 31,160 of NW_027248705.1, read as the reverse complement.
GAAGAGAAGGAGGAAGAGGAGCAGAAGGAGGAGGAAGAGGTGGAGGAGGAAGAGGAAGAAGATGGGGTGGAGAAGGGAGGAGCAGGAGGAAGAAGAAGAGGAGGGGAAAGAGGAGCAGGAGCAGGAGGAGGAAGAGGGGAAGGAGGAAGAAGAGGAGGAGGAAGAGGAGCAGGAGGAAGAGGAGGAAGAGGAGCTGAAGGAGGAGGAAGATGAAGAGGTGGAGGAGGAGGAAGAAGATAGGGTGGAGGAGAAGGAGCAGGAGGAAGAAGAAGAGGAGGAGGAGGAGGTAGAAGATGAGGAGGAGGGAAGGAGGAGCAGCAGGAGGAAGAAGAAGATGAGGAGGAAGAGGAGGGGGAGGAGGAAGAGGAGGAGGGGGAGGAAGAGGAAGAGGGGGAGGGGGAGGAAGAGGAGTATAGAGTATAAGGGCAAACTAGTTGGACCATGAGGTCTTTGTCTGCCGTCCATCTTCTATGTTTCTATGAAATTAAATTAGGATAACTAAAAGAGAAGAAAATGGCGAATAAATGGTGGTAGACCCAGATGACAAAATTAGATTTTGAAGAGGCAGCATTAGATTAATAACACCGTTTACCTAGAATAAATAAATATGATATAAAAAACAATGCGTTTAAGAAAGGACACCGATCATTTAAATTATGTAAGGGTATATGTTACCAGTCTGTTAAATATAAGATGAATTAGGATTAGAATCGCTCAAGTAAAGGTCAAGAAGAAGTAGAAAGGCAAGAGAGAAAAGAAGGAGTAGGTAGAAGTAGGGAGAGAACTCTTCAACACCACCGGTAAGATAACACAACTACTCTCCAAAAAGTCCTTGATGCTGTTTCTGAGTGGTCTAACACATGGCAACTCCAAATCTGAACTAGCAAATGCTCTGTCCTACACATTGGGAAGAAGAATGTGAAACTCCAAATACGAACTGAATAATCAAATTATCACAGATAATCCCCACTCGGTTAAAGACCTTGGTATACTAATAACAAAAGATTTAACCCTGCTGTTCTGTTTAAGAAAAGTAACAAATCTTATGTTCCCGGGTCACCCTGACCCGGACCGAAAACTCTTCATTTGCAGTGCTTATGTTTGGTCTTTTTGAAAGCTTTTTTCACTTGGAAAGTAGTCTGAACATTTCTGCACACAATGATATGAAAATTGAAATGAAAAAAGTAAATCTTATTGGTTTATTTTGCGGATATAATGCACGCCCCCCCTGTTTTTGTGAAATTTTTTTCAATTTATGGATAGTTTTGCTTGCAAAATGCATTCTATTTTACTAAAGTTGGTATGGGATTGGTAGCTTGAACATTTCTGAACATAATGATATGAAAATTGAACTGGAAAAATTGATGCATATTGGTTTATTTTGTTGATGAAATGCACGCCCCCCCGTTTTTTTTAAATAGTCTTCACTTTATGGATAGTTTTGCTAGCAAAATACATTCTATTTTGCTAAAGTTGGTGTGGGATTGGTAGCTTGAACATTTCTGAACATAATGATATGAAAATTGAACTGGAAAAATTGATGCATATTGGTTTATTTTGCACATAAAGTATGCCTCAATTATTTCAATTTATATAAACATTATGCTGTTAATTTCAAACTTACATACTTTTTTTTAGTAAAATGGATTTGTTTCATAAAATTAGTTCTCTGGCTACAATGTGGTTGATTTTCAAAAGGATATTCCAAATATTTCTAGACAAATATGTATAAACAGTGACAATAATGGCACACAGCAAGGCCGAGGGGGGGTGGCCCTTTTGTGGCAAAAATAAACCAATAAGAATCATTTTTTTCAGTTCATTTATATTTTTCTTATATTCAGAAATGTTCAATTTAGTATATCAAACCTTTTGGGGGAAAATTCCTTAGGGATTTGTAGCCTTAAAAAATAGAAATTGACACGAAATTAAAAAAGGATGGGGGAGGGGCTTTTTGATCAAAATAAAAATATAAGTCTCAATTTTTCCAGTTCAATTTTCATATCATTATGTTCATAAATGTTCAAACTAGTTTTCCAGTTGAAAAAGTTTTCAAAAAGATCAAATTCAAGTACCTAAAAAAAATATTTTTGGTCCGGTCACATACGAACAGAAACAGATTCAAAGTTATGATTTTTTTTTGCCCAGAAAACAATTAGCCACCACCCCAAAAATATTTTTTGATGATCAGCATTGTTAAATTGAGTAAATGAATGCCTAAGATTTTAAAGAATATTTCGGATTTGGAGCATAAAAAAATAAAAAGTGAAAATGGTTGCAAGCAGCCAAGGGGGGGGGGGGCTTATTTCTGATGTTAAAAAACCAATAAGAATCATTTTTTTCAGTTCCTTTATATTTTTCTTATATTCAGAAATGTTCAAGCTACCAATCCCACACCAACTTTAGTAAAATAGAATGCATTTTGCAAGCAAAACTATCCATAAATTGAAAAATTTTTCACAAAAACGGGGGGGGCGTGCATTATATCCGCAAAATAAACCAATAAGATTTACTTTTTTCATTTCAATTTTCATATCATTGTGTGCAGAAATGTTCAGACTACTTTCCAAGTGAAAAAAGCTTTCAAAAAGACCAAACATAAGCACTGCAAATGAAGAGTTTTCGGTCCGGGTCAGGGTGACCCAGGAACATAAGATTTGTAACTTTTTTTGCCCAGCAAAAACTAAGCCCCCCACCCCCCCAAAAAAATTCTCATAGAGAGAACCCCTGAAATGATGAACCTACATGAAATTTCAAGTTTCAGATATGCAGGGAAAATTTTTTACAGGGACTCAAACTTGGCTTCGGGTCACATACGACCCGAACAGAACTTAAGTGCCAAAGCCCACTTCAACAATATAGCCAAGAAGGCTTCAAGAGTTGTAAACCTAATCCTACGTAGTTTCTGCTCTGGCAATCTCACACTACTTACCAGAGCTTACAAAACTTTTGCCAGACCCATCCTCGAATACAGCTCATCTGTTTGGAACCCATATCGCATCTCAGACATTAACACCCTTGAAAATGTCCAAAGATACTTCACCAGAAGAGCCCTTCACTCCTCCACTCGAAACAGAATACCTTATGAGACTAGACTTTCAATCCTGGGCCTAGAGACTTTAGAACTAAGATGCCTTAAACAAGATCTAAGTATTGCCCACAAGATCATATGCTGCAACGTCCTGCCTGTCGGCGACTACTTCAGCTTCAACCACAACAACACAAGAGCACACAACAGATTTAAACTTAATATTAACCGCTCCAAACTTGACTGTAAAAAATATGACTTCAGTAATCAAGTTGTCGAGGCATGGAACTCATTACCGGACTTCATAGTGTCATCCCCAAACCCCCAACACTTTACCCTTAGATTATCTACGGTTGACCTCTCCAGATTTCTAAGAGGTCAGTAAGGGGCGAGTACAAGTGCACTAGAGTGCCTTCCGTCCCCTGTCCTATTGCTCTCCTATATCTCCTATACCTTTCTTCTATTGCTTCTTTATTGCTTATTTGACCCCTATGACAATCATTAAGTGTTGTACCACATGATTCTTGACAAATGTATATTTTATTTTATGTACGTTGAGAGCATATGCACCAAGACAAATTCCTTGTGTGTCCAATCACACTTGGCCAATAAAAATTCTATTCTATTCTATTCTATTCTATTCTATTCCTATATTTCTTCTTCTATTCTTTCATTGATATGTTCTACTACTATACCTTCTTTTCTATTATTTCTTAGATATATTTTACTATGAGTATCTCCTCTATAACCTTCATCATGCATTTTACTATGTGTATATATACCCACTAAAACCCTCATTGTGTATTGGACAAAATAAATAAATAGAGTGCCTTCCGTCCCCTGTCCTATAGTCTCTCCTATATCTCGTATCTCTCGTATTTCTTCTCTACTATATCCTCTATAACCTTCATTGTGTATTATTGTGTATTGGACAAAATAAAGAAATAAAAAATAAATAAATAAAAGGTGGAGGGAGGAGATGGAGACAGAGGAAGGGGAGTGTATAGAAAAGAAAAAAAACCAGACTGATAAATAACAGAATAAAATAGGTGCAAAAATAGGATATTGATTCATGATTGATTGGATAAAAATGTATAATTATGATGTTATTGATACGTTTTAAGTTACAGTGATACCTTGTCTTACAAACTTAATTGGTTCTGGGACGAGGTTCTTAAGGTGAAAAGTTTGTAAGACGAAACAATGTTTCCCATAGGAATCAATGGAAAAGCGATTAATGCGTGCAAGCCCAAAATTCACCCCTTTTGCCAGCCGAAGCGCCTGTTTTTGCGCTGCTGGGATTCCCCTGAGGCTCCCCTCCATGGGAAACCACACCTCCAGACTTCTTCTCTTTTTTTTGCGATGCTGCAGGGGAATCCCAGCAGGGGAATCCCAGCATCGCAAAAACAAGCGCTTCGCTGGCAACGGAAGTCCGGAGGTGGGGTTTCCCATGGAGGGGAGCCTCATTTGAATCCCAGCAGCGGAAAAACGGGTGCTTCGTTGGCAACGGGAGTCTGGAGGCGGGGCATCCCAGCGGCGGTGGGTTTGTAAGGTGAAAATAGTTTGTAAGAAGAGGCAAAAAAGTCTTAAACCCCGGGTTTGTATCTCGAAAAGTTTGTATGATGAGGCGTTTGTAAGATGAGGTGTCACTGTACTGTATATGCATTGATGTATATATGGAAATTGTGAAGAATTTTTTTTAAAAAAGGAACGCTTGCCTTTTTATAATTAGGGTTCTTTTTGTAATTGTTCATGTACCCCATGTGCTGATTGCAGGAGGAACAACAGCTGCTGCGAATGATCTGGCTGAGGCCTGCAGGGTGTGTTTGAAATTTTGCTCAAGGGCCCATGGTGACCTAGCAAAAATAGGAATTTCTGCTTTGCTGCATTAAATTGCCTTTTTAAAAAAATTCATTTGCAAACACAAGGCTAATTCTTCTTCTCTTGTCTGTCTGTTCGTACCCCTGTTCTAAATCAGCTAAATTGGTGTTGACAGTCACCGTTGTTTTTCTTCATGCACTAATTTTTAAAAAATCCTTGCGATGGAGTGTACTGCTTTTGGGTGGATGCCGTTGTGCTGTAATCCATTGTTTTGCTGCAGGATGAAATTAAGGAAGAAGAAGCAATGGCTTGGAGATTTCTATCGCCTGCTGAGGTTAGCGTTATGTTGGAACAAAATGTCACAGGAGTTGAGAAGTAAGTTTGATGGGACATTGACAGATCTTGCCCTTGTCCATTATCTGCGGAGACAGCAACCCAGTTGGTTTGCAGATGGAGTGTTGTTGTTTTTTAAGTTTTATTAGATTTATATTTTTAAATATACAGTACATCAATATCAATACATGAACAGTGTGGTGTAACAATCCTGGGTCTAGAAAGCTTAGAACTACGACGCCTAAAACACAATTTAAGTATTGCACACAAGATCATATGCATATCAATTCAAAGTGTTGGTTATGACCTATAAAGCCCTTCATGGCATCGGACCAGAATATCTCCGGGACCGCCTTCTGCCGCACGATTCTCAGCGACCAGTTAAGTCCCACAGAGTTGGCCTTCTCCGGGTCCCGTCAACTAAACAATGTCATTTGGCAGGACCCAGGGGAAGAGCCTTCTCTGTGGCGGCCCCGACCCTTTGGAACCAACTCCCCCCAGATATCAGAGTTGCCCCCACCCTCCTAGCCTTTCATAAGCTCCTTAAAACCCACCTCTGTCATCAGGCATGGGGGAATTGACATTTTCCCTCCCCCTAGGCTTATAAAATTTATGTATGGTATGCTAGTGTGTATGATTGGTTTCTAAATTGGGGTTTTTTAAATTAACTTAAATATTAGATTTGTTTACATTGTATTATTATTGCTGTGAGCCGCCCCGAGTCTGCGGAGAGGGGCGGCATAGAAATCTGATTAATAAATAAATAAATAATAAATGCTGCAACGTCCTACTGTCAATGACTACTTCAGCTTCAACCGCAACAACGCAAGAGCACGCAACAGATTCAAACTTAATATTAACCCCTGCAAACTTGACTGTAAAAAATATGACTTTAACAATCGAGTTGTCAAAGCGTGGAACTCATTGCCAGATTCAATAGTGTCGACCCCTAACCCCCAACATTTCTCCCTTAGACTATCCACATTTGACCTCTCCAGGTTCCCAAGAGGTCAGTAAGGGGCGAGTACATAAGTGCACCGGTGTGCCTTTCGTCCCTTGTCCAATTGTCTTTCCTTTATCTCATATATCATATATATTTTCTTCCTTTCATATATCATCTCCTCTATTTTATTTTTTTCTTTATATATATTACCCTCATGTCTATTCTCTTCTATGTATTGTGTATTGGACAAAAATAAATAAATAAATAAGTAAGTAAATAAGTAAGTAAGTAAGTAAGTAAGTAAGTAAGTAAGTAAGTAAATAAGTAAATAAATAAATAAATAGCAATCATAATAGCAACATTTGTTACATTAATCAAACTTATATAATCCTAGTATTAATATACATGTTACATATTCATGTACAGTGATCCCTCGAGTATCGCGAGGGTTACGTTCCAAGACCCCTCGCGATTCTCGATTTTTCGCGATATAGTGGTGCGGAAGTAAAAACACCATCTGCGCATGCGCACCCTTTTTCCATGGCCGCGCATGCGCAGATGGTGGAGTTTGCGTGGGCGGTGGGGAAGACCCAGGGAAGGTTTCTTTGGCCGCCCAGCAGCTGATCTGCTCGGCAGCGTGGCAGCAGCGAGGAGCCGAAGATCGGGGTTTCCCCGCCGCCCACGCAAAGGGGAAACCCCGATCTTCGGCTCCTCGCTGCTGCCGCGCTGCCGAGCAGATCAGCTGCTGGGCAGCCAAAGAAACCTTCCCTGGGTCTTCCCCGCCGCCCACGCAAAGGGGAAACCCCGATCTTCGGCTCCTCGCTGCTGCCCCCGCTGCCGAGCAGATCAGCTGCTGGGCGGCCAAAGAAACCTTCCCTGGGTCTTCCCCGCCGCCCACGCAAAGGGGAAACCCCGATCTTTGGCTCCTCGCTGCTGCCCGCCCGCCGCTCGCCCGGCCGCCCGCTGCCCGCCACTCGAGAGCAAGAGGGGGAGAGATAGAGAAAGAGAGAGAAGGAAAGAAAGAGATGAGAGAGGGAGGAAGAGAGTGTGAGAGAGGAAGAAGCAAAAGAGAGAAAGAGAGAGAGAAAGAAAGATGAGAAAGGAAGAGAGTGATGTCATCGGGTGGGAAAAACCGCGGTATAGCAAAAAAACCATGGAGTATTTTTTAATTAATATTTTTTGAAAAATCGCGATATAGCGTTTCGCGAAGATCGAGATCGCGAAAATCAAGGGATCACTGTACATGTTTTAACTATTAAGTATTTCAATGTTCCATTTCAATGCCAATGATATTATTAAGCATACACAGTAATACCATCTTTCAACCTCTAATCTTTCCATCTAGTTATTACTTTTATTCTATTATATAAAAATTATATCTGCTAATATTCCCTTATTTCTTATTTCTACCTCTATTCTAGTTTCTAGTCAGGTCACCATTACTAATCTTAGTGTTCACACTCATGTTTATATCAAGACATTATTTAGTTATTCAAAGTCTCAGTACGCCATTATAGTCATATTATTCTATTATTTAATCATACCTAATAAATAGTACTATTTTTTCAAACGCCAATCTTTCCATCTAACTATTGCTTTACATAAAGGTGTATATGCTTATTTCTACCTATATTCTGGGTTTTTTTAAAATTTATTTATTTAGTTAGTTAGTTAGTTAGTTAGTTAGTTAGTTAGTTAGTTAGTTAGTTAGTCCAATACACAATGAGGGTTTTAGTGGGTATATATCTATATACACATAGTAAAATACATGATGAAGGTTATAGAGGAGATACTCATAGTAAAATATATCTAAGAAATAATAGAAAAGAAGGTATAGTAATAGAACATATCAATGAAAGAATAGAAGAAGAGATATAGGAATAGAAGAAAGGTATAGGAGATATAGGAGAGCAATAGGACAAGGGATGGAAGGCACTCTAGTGTACTTGTACTCGTCCCTTACTGACCTCTTAGGAATCTGGATAGGTCAACCGTAGATAATCTAATCTTAATCAGACTAGGAGAGGGAGAAGGGAAAAAAATTCCTTTCTATCCATCATCTATTGTCTGTTTTAATCAGTGATGGGTTACCAAAATTTTTACTACCACACCATGGGTGTGCCTTATGCATTTTGTTTCAATATCTTTCAGTGCAAATTGGGTGCTCTGGTGTGGAGCTTCAAATTTTGCTACCGGAACTGTGTTCCTGACCGTTCCCGTAGGAGCCCATCACTGGTTTTAATACTTTAATTCTTATTCATTTTTTAGCTTGCCTCCCAAATCCCTGTCTTGGATCTTTAGTTCTATCAACATCTACTATGTCTTCACCATTCAGTCTGAATATTTCTCCCATCTCTATCCTCCTAAATTGCCACCCGCACCCCTATTTCCCTTTCAAAAGTATTTTCTAGGTTATTCAATTCCATTTTTAAATCTCATAAGTGGAGGTGGGCTGCTAAAGTGGAACGGTGACGTGTGTTTGCCCTCGTTGCTCTGAGTGCCAGTGGAGTCCAACTCAGACATTAACACCCTTGAAAATGTCCAAAGATACTTCACCAGAAGAGCCCTTCATTCATCCACTCAAAACAGAATACCCTACGAGACTAGACTTTCAATCCTGGGCCTAGAAAGTCTAGAACTAAGACGCCTTAAACAAGATCTAAGTATTGCCCACAAGATCATATGCTGCAACGTCCTGCCTGTCGGCAACTACTTCAGCTTCAACCACAACAACACAAGAGCACCCAACAGATTTAAACTTAATATTAACCGCTCCAAACTTGACTGTAAAAAATATGACTTCCGTAACTGAGTTGTCAAAGCGTGGAACTCATTACCGGACTCCATAGTGTCATCCCCAAATCCCCAACAATTTACCCTTAGATCATCTACGGTTGACCTATCCAGATTCCTAAGAGGTCAGTAAGGGGCGAGTACAAGTGCACTAGAGCAGTGTTTCCCAACCTTGGCAACTTGAAGATATTTGGACTTCAACTCCCAGAATTCCCCAGCCAGCAAATGCTGGCTGGGGAATTCTGGGAGTTGAAGTCCAAATATCTTCAAGTTGCCAAGGTTGGGAAACACTGCACTAGAGTGCCTTCCATCCCCTGTCCTATTGCTCTCCTATATCTCCTATACCTTTCTTCTATTCCTATAACTCTTCTTAGAAACATAGAAACATAGAAGACTGACGGCAGGAAAAGACCTCATGGTCCATCTAGTCTGCCCTTATACTATTTCCTTACAATGGATATATGTTTATCCCAGGCATGTTTAAATTCAGTTGCTATGGATTTACCAACCATGTCTGCTGGAAGTTTGTTCCAAGGATCTACTACTCTTTCAGTGAAATAATATTTTCTCACGTTGCTTTTGATCTTTCCCCCAACTAACTTCAGATTGTGTCCCCTTGTTCTTGTGTTCACTTTCCTATTAAAAACACTTCCCTCCTGGACCTTTTTTTAACCGTTTAACATATTTAAATATTTCGATCATGTCCCCCCTTTCCCTTCTGTCCTCCAGACTATACAGATTGAGTTCCTGAAGTCTTTCCTGATACGTTTTATGCTTAAGACCTTCCACTATTCTTTCATTGATATGTTCTATTACTATACCTTCTTTTCTATTATTTCTTAGATATATTTTACTATGAGTATCTCCTCTATAACCTTCATCATGTATTTTACTATGTGTATGTAGATATATACCCACTAAAACCCTCATTGTGTATTGGAATGAATGAATGAATGAATAAATAAATAAATAAATAAATAAATAAATAATAAATTGGCGCACCTGCGTATCCACACTTGATTTTGCTACCTACCCAGATGCAGTATAGCACTCAGAGCCACGGGGGCGGGCACACATTACCGTTCCACCTTAGCAGCCCACCTCTGTTCTTAAGGTATTTTTCCCTTAGTTTATTTCACCAGTCATTATTAGCATCTTTCTTGTGCTTTTGTGTTCTGATGCTCTGATATTTTTCAACTCCAGGAGTTTGGAAGAGTTTCTGAATCTGAAGCATCGACTGACCTCTTTGAAAGAAGCCGCGTTGCTGGATTATTACGTCTCTGGATTCTGGTGGGCCAAAGGGTTGGAATTTTCGTCCGTTCAGATTGGAGGGTTGATGTCTCTCCTCAATTTGCTGCTGGATAATCTGGAGAGTAAGTTCAGCCGAATCCTGTATGTAAGAATATTAGGGGTTATTTGGGAAAATCCCAAAATTGTGATTTGACCCTGAATTCACTGGCTGCTCTTATTTATTTATTTATTTATTTATTTATTTATCTATCTATCTATCTATCTATCTATCTATCTATCTATCGTTTGTTTGTTTATCTATCTATCTATCTATCTATCATTTATCTATCTATCTATCATTTATCTATCTATCTATCTATCTATCTATTTATTTATTTATTTATTTATTGGATTTGTATGCCGCCCCTCTCCGGAGACTCGGAGAGGCTAACAGCAACAATAAAACAGTGTACAATAGTAATCTAATACTAAAAACGATTAAAAACCCATTAATATAAAAACCAGACATACATACATACATACCATGCATAGAATTATAAAGGCCTAGGGGGAAAGAAGATCTCAATTCCCCCATGCCTGATGGCAGAGGTGGGTTTTAAGTAGCTTATGAAAGGCAAGGAGGGTGACTGAGGGCAATTCTAATCTCTGGGGGGAGTTGGTTCCAGAGGGACGGGGCCACCACAGAGAAGGCTCTTCCCCTGGGTCCCGCCAAGCGACATTGTTTAGTTGACGGGACCCGGAGAAGATCCACTCTGTGGGACCTAACTGGTCGCTGTGATTCGTGCAGCAGAAGGCAGTCCCTAAGATAACATACAGAAGGGATAACATGTTTATTTATTCCTGGTACAGTGGTACCTCTACTTACGAACTTAATTCGTTCCGTGACCAGGTTCTTAAATAGAAAAGTTTGTAAGAAGAAGCAATTTTTCCCATAGGATCAATATAAAATCAAATAATGCATGCGATTGGGGAAACAACGGGGAGAGTGGAGGCCCTGTTTCCTCCCAGGAGATTCCTAGAGAGGCCCCATGGAGGCTTCCCTCCTCCTTTTCCAGCCCTGTTTCCTCCCAGGAGATTCCTAGAGAGGCCCCACGGAGGCTTCTCCCTGCCTTTTCTGGTTTCAGTTTCGGAGGCTCAGGTTTGTAAGTGGAAAATGACTCTCGAGAAGAGGTTAAAAAAATATCATCTAGAAAAGTTCGTAAGTAGAGGCGTTCTTAGGTAGAGGTATCACTGTATTTGTATATCGTTTTCTATGCCAAGACATAAACAAAGCTGTTTATGGCAACAAATTCTAGAAATAGATTGTGGCTCTTGGGCACTATGTGACTTTTCCCTGTAATGGGTGCATGTGGTGGAAGTTCCCACCCACTCCCCTTTTTGCATTTGTAGCAATGGGAGTGGTCTACAAGCACACAAAATAAATGATAATCCCTGTCCTCAAAGCATACCTCCTCCAGTGCCTCTTCCCCAAAGTGCGGAGTTTAAATAGGAGCCTTTTGAGGAGCCTCAGGAGTTGCTCATTGGATTTAATCATTGGATTTGGATTTTGTGTTCCTGCTGTGAGCCGCTTTGAGTCTTCGGAGAGGGGTAGCATACAAATGTATCTTGCTGTGAGCCGCCCCGAGTCTGCGGAGAGGGGCGGCATACAAATCTAAATAATAAAATAAAATAAAATAAATTTATTTATTTATTTTATTTTATTTATTAGATTTGTATGCCGCCCCTCTCCGTAGACTCGGGGCGGCTCACAACAATAGCAAGAACAATGTAAAAACAAATCTAATAATTTAAAAAACACTAAAAACCCCATTATTAAAAGCAAACATACACACAAACATACCATGTATAAACTGTATAGGCCCGGGGGAGATGTGTAAGTTCCCCCATGCCTGACGGCAGAGATGGGTCTTAAGAACTTTACGAAAGGCAAGGAGGGTGGGGGCAGTTCTAATCTCCGGGGGGAGCTGGTTCCAGAGGGTGGGGCTGCCACAGAGAAGGCTCTTCTCCTGGGTCCCGCCAAATGACATTGTTTAGTCGACGGGACCCGGAGAAGGCCAACTTTGTGGGACCTAACCGGTCGCTGGGATTCATGCGGTAGAAGGCGGTCCTGGAGGTATTCTGGTCCGATGCCATGAAGGGCTTTATAGGTCATAACCAACACTTTGAATTGTGACCAGAAACTGATCGGCAACCAATGCAGACTGCGGAGTGTTGGTGAGACATGGGCATACTTGGGAAAGCCCATGATTGCTCTTGCAGCTGCATTCTGCACGATCTGAAGTTTCCAAACACTTTTCAAAGGTAGCCCCATGTAGAGAGCATTACAGTAGTCGAACCTCGAGGTGATGAAGGCATGAGTGACTGTGAGCAGTGAGTCCCGTTCCAAATAGGGCTGCAACTGGTGCACCAGGCGAACCTGGGCAAACGCCCCCCTCGCCACAGCTGAAAGATGTTTCTCTAATGTGAGCTGTGGATCGAGGAGGACGCACAAGTTGCGGACCCTCTCTGAGGGGGTCAATAATTCCCCCCCCAGGGTTATGGATGGACAGATGGAATTGTCCCTGGGAGGCAGGACCCACAGCCACTCCATCTTATCCGGGTTGAGTTTGAGTCTGTTGACACCCATCCAGACCCCAACAGCCTCCAGGCACCGGCACATCACTTCCACTGCTTCGTTGAGTGGATTTTAATAAATAAATAAAAATAAATATTTAATAAATAGTGCATAAACTTACTGCCCTCCCCCATAATGGGCAGTAGCCCATTATTGCGGGTTCTTATCAGAGGTTAGTTCAGCCCAGGCAGCTTCTGGACCCCCTTCACCTGACCAGGAGAGCCATACTTACCCATCAGCAAGCGCTCTGTTTGCACTCATGTTTGCCAAATGCCAGGCGTGTTGATTTCTCTCCTGGGATTCAAGCAAAAACAAAGCCAGAATTGCATGAAAAAAACCAGCCAGACTTTTGACAGAGGCGGCTTGGCATCGCTTTAGAGCAAAAACCAATATTTCTCCTAGAAGAGAGAGTTCGTCTCTAGCCTATGAAGAAATTTGTGACAAGGGACTTTGGCACTTGAACTGAAAAACTCTCTAGTATTTTTAGGGTTTATCTGGAGTGTGTATCTCTCTTGCAGAAAAGCCCATCTGGAACGATGGGTGGAAAATCAAAATACAGTTGTACCTCATGATACGAACGTAATTGGTTCCAGGAGGAGGTTTGTAAGGTGAAAAGTTCGTAAGATGAAACAATGTTTCCCATAGGAATCAATGTAAAAGCAAATAATGCGTGCAAATCCTTCAGGAAAATCCCAAACTTTAGAAGGGAGGCGAACAGAGGGCAGGGAGGAGCAGCTAAAGGGGGCGGGTGGAAGAAGCAAGGCTAGGCTAAAGGGTGAGTGGGAAGGAAGGAAGAAAGGCAAGGGGGGCGCCCCTCCCTTTTCTTTCTTCAAAAGACACCGTTTCAGTGCCTTTGCAAGCATGCAAAATCTTTACTCCTCCAAGCTGCCCCTCCCTTTTCTTTCTTCAAAAGACACCGTTTCAGTGCCTTTGCAAGCATGCAAAATCTTTACTCCTCCAAGCTGCCCCTCCCTTTTCTTTCTTAAAAAGACACCGTTTCAGTGCCTTTGCAAGCATGCAAAATCTTTACTCCTCCAAGCTGCCCCTCCCTTTTCTTTCTTAAAGAGACACCGTTTCGGTGCCTTTGCAAGCATGCAAAATCTTTACTCCTCCAAGCTGCCCCTCCCTGTTCTTTCTTAAAGAGACACCGTTTCAGTGCCTTTGCAAGCATGCAAAATCTTTACTCCTCCAAGCTGCCCCTCCCTTTTCTTTCTTAAAAAGACACCGTTTCAGTGCCTTTGCAAGCATGCAAAATCTTTACTCCTTCAAGCTGCCCCTCCCTTTTCTTTCTTAAAGAGACACCGTTTCAGTGCCTTTGCAAGCATGCAAAATCTTTACTCCTCCAAGCTGCCCCTCCATTTTCTTTCTTAAAAAGACACCGTTTCAGTGCCTTTGCAAGCATGCAAAATCTTTACTCCTTCAAGCTGCCCCTCCCTTTTCTTTCTTAAAGAGACACCGTTTCAGTGCCTTTGCAAGCATGCAAAATCTTTACTCCTTCAAGCTGCCCCTCCCTTTTCTTTCTTAAAGAGACACCGTTTCAGTGCCTTTGCAAGCATGCAAAATCTTTACTCCTTCAAGCTGCCCCTCCCTTTTCTTTCTTAAAGAGACACCGTTTCAGTGCCTTTGCAAGCATGCAAAATCTTTACTCCTTCAAGCTGCCCCTCCCTTTTCTTTCTTAAAGAGACACCGTTTCAGTGCCTTTGCAAGCATGCAAAATCTTTACTCCTCCAAGCTGCCCCTCCCTTTTCTTTCTTAAAGAGACACCGTTTCAGTGCCTTTGCAAGCATGCAAAATCTTAACTCCTCCAAGCTGCCCCTCCCTGTTCTTTCTTAAAGAGACACCGTTTCAGTGCCTTTGCAAGCATGCAAAATCTTTACTCCTCCAAGCCACCCCTCCCTTTTCTTTCTTCAAAAAAGGGGGGGGGAAAGAAACCCCTTCATCCCAGCAGCAGCGGCTTGGGTTCGTAAGGTGAAAATAGTTCGGAAGAAGAGGCAAAAAAATCTTAAACACCGGGTTCGTATCTTGAAAAGTTCGTTAGAAGAGGCGTTCGTAAGATGAGATACCACTGTAATTCTGGTGCATGATCTCCAAAAAGGATTACATTATAGTCTATATTTTAAAATTTGACATTTGTATCACTTTGTTAATGTTTGAATCTCAGCCTTATCTGTAATGTAATGGAAAGTGTCCGAGCATCTTCAGCAGAGCAAGAAGGGAAAGGGTGTTGTGGCTCTTATCGTGTTTCATCTTCCAATTTTATCTGACAAAGCGGGAGGGATTAAAACATCTTTCAGTGGATGCCAAACACTTAAGATTCAAAGAAGATCACTGTGTGCCCATTAAAGTAAAGAACTTGGAGCAGCTCTCGTTCCGCACATCTGCTTTGTATCCCGAGAATTTACTTTAAAATTGATTTACTAAAACATCATCTTACATCGCCATTGTAGATATCCACTTAAACCGAGCGAACAAATCCAAGCATTTAAAGATGGGCTTCTCAACTCTTGGCTGAGGTTAGGCTGCCGCATTAGATGTAACATCTCAAGGCATACTTGGAGATGGGCCAGGGCGGGCCAGCCAATTTTGCCCCACAGCCTGCACAGACCGGCAGGAGAAAAGAGCCCCTTTTAGACTCTTTGCTACCAAAGCTTCCCTTCATTGACCCTCCACTGGGTCACCACAGCAGATTGGCTATTATTTTTATTTTATTTATTTATTTGTTCAATACACAATACATATTGAAGAGAATAGACGTAGTAATATATACAGTGTTCCCTCACTTTTTGCGGGGGATGTGTTCCGAGACCACCCGTGAAAGTCAAATTTCCGCAAAGTAGAGATGCGGAAGTAAATACACTATTTTTGGCTATGGACAGTGTCACAAGCCTTCCCTTAACACTTTAAACCCCTAAATTGCGATTTCCCATTCCCTTAGCAACCATTTAGATTATTACCATGTTTATTTATTAAAGTTTATTAAAAAAAATATTTATTAAAGGTGGACGAATGTTTGGCGATGACATATGACGTCATCGGGCAGGAAAAACCATGGTATAGGGGGGAAACCGCAAAGTATTTTTTAATTAATATTTTTGAAAAACCGGGGTATAGACTTTTCGCAAAGTTCGAACCCGTGAAAATCGAAGGAATACTGTATAAAGAAAAGGATAGAAGAAAAGATATAAAAATAGAGAAGATATATGAAAGGAAGAAAAGATATATGAGATAAAGGAGAGACAATTGGACGGGGGATGAAAGGCACACTGGTGCACTTACATCCGCCCCTTACTGACCTCTTAGGAACCTGGAGAAGTCAATCGCGGATAGTCTAAGGGAAAAATGTTGGGGGTTAGGGGTTGACACTACTGAGTCTGGTATTGAGTTCCACACTTTGACAACTCGATTGCTAAAGTCATATTTTTTTATAGTCAAGTTTGGAGCGGTTAATATTAAGTTTGAATCTGTTGCGTGCTCTTGTGTTGTTGCGGTTGAAGCTGAAGTAGTCATTGACAGGCAGGATTACCAGATTACCCTCGGGAATGTTTTCTGCCTCAAGTACCCCAGCAACCGGTTAGGTCCCACAGAGTCGGCGTTCTCCAGGTCCCGTCGTCCAGACAATATTGTCTGGCGGGACCTAGGGAAAGAGCCTTCTCTGTGGTGGCCCCTTTGCTGGCTGAGGAACTCTGGGAGTTGAAGTCCAGAGGTCTTAAAGTTGCTGAAGTGGGGGACTCCTGATCCAGAATATGGAAGCCGATGCTCACATGGAGGCTTTGCTTTGGAGTGGGTCAGGAGAACGCTTTGCGTATCACAGCCACATTGAAAGTGCCCCCCCTTCTTCCCTTTGCATTGCAGCCTATCAAATGACGCTGGAAGAGAACATCCAGGAACTGGCGTGCACCATGGCTGGCATCGGGCTGAGCAATTCAGAGATAAGTGGCGGGTTTGAGTTCTTCACCGTGGATCAAGCCAAAGCCATCATCAATTACATGAAGAGCGGGTAGGCCTTCCTCATCCTTCAGCACTTGGTGATGTAGCATTGTGTGTTGCGTGCATGAATGAGTTGGGTTTGGGTTTTGGCTGTTGGAAGCACTTTAAATCCTTATTTGGTTGGTTGGTTGGTTGGTTGGTTGGTTGGTTGGTTGGTTGGTTGGTTGGTTGGTTGGTTGGTTGGTTGGTTGGTTGGTTGGTTGGTTGGTTGGTTGGTTGGTTGGTTGGTTGGTTGGTTGGTTGGTTGGTTGGTTGGTTGGTTGGTTGGTTGGTTGGTTGGTTGGTTGGTTGGTTGGTTGGTTGGTTGGTTGGTTGGTTGGATGGTTGGTTGGTTGGTTGGTTGGTTGGTTGGTTGGTTGGTTGGATGGATGGATGGATGGATGGATGGATGGATGGATGGATGGATGGATGGATGGATGGATGGATGGTTGGTTGGTTGGTTGGTTGGTTGGTTGGTTGGTTGGTTGATTGGTTGATTGGTTGATTGGTTGATTGATTTCTATGCCACCTTCTCATGAGATTCAGGGTGGCTCACAACATATTTACTCCCTGTAAAGCAGGGACTGGAATTATTCCAATTTAGTAACTTGGAACACTAGACCAGTGTTTTTCAACCAGTGTGCCGCGAGACATGGTCAGGTGTGCCGCAAAGCTCAACAAGAGAGAGAAAGAGAGAGAGAAAGAAAGCAAGAGAGAGAGAAAGAGAGAGAGAAAGAAAGCAAGAGAGAAAGAGAAAGAAAGAAAGAGAGAGAGAGAGAGAAAGATAGACAGGGAAAGAGGGAGAGATAGAAAGAGCAAAAAAGAGAGGAAGGAAGGAAGAGAGAAAGAAAGAGGGATGGAGAGAGAGAGGAAGGAAGGAAGAAAGAGAAAGAGGGAGAGAAATAGAGCAAAAGGGAGGAAGAGAGAGAGAGAGAGAGAGAGATAATTTTTTTGTCCAAACTTTTTTTAGCCCCACCACTCCTGCCCCGCTCAAGGTGCCCCATGATTTTGTATATGTAAAAAATGTGCTGCAGCTCAAAAAAGGTTGGAAATCACTGCACTAGACCATGTAAAATAGTTATTTAAAAAGTCTTTGGAGAGGGGCGGCATATAAATTTAATGAATGAATGAATGAATGAATGAATGAATGAATGAATGAATGAATGAATGATTAAAACATATTTTGCAATTAGATATCATGGGGATTCCAACATTTTAAAAAAAATTGTCAAAATTTGCAGGATGAGAATTACAGAAAACCAAAACTGATAATTGATTATCAGTTGCTAAGCTGATGGCACTAATTCTCGTAATATGAAACTAGACAGCCTTCGCTGGGCAATGGATTAATTTGTCGATTAATCATTAAGATTTGAATACATTGAATAAGTGGTTAAGTGTTCATAGGTCTTACCCTAACATTTCTCAAGCAAACTTCTAGCAAGATATTTTGAGGGAGCACCAGAGGTGGGTTCCTCTTAGTTTGTACCAGTCCTATGGAACCAGTAGTAAATAATAAACAGAATGAAATGAAATGAAATGAAATAAATATGGGAATTATTATCTCACAGCAAGATTTTATAACAGTGAACGAGAGGGAGAAACATGTTTTGGGTTATGAAATTTAGCTGCAGTGTTGGGGTCTGTGTGGTTAAGTAACCCCCTTTTAAAAGCAACACGAACCCTGTATGTTCCTAAAAGAAAAAAACGTCCACTTTCTTGTCTTTCAGCTTATTCCAACATTATACACTGTACAAATATCTGTTCCACAGTCCCAGGGAAGAACTTGTGACTGGAGATGAGGTAGGTCATTCAGGGGACTGGAAATGATTAAGTGGGGTGTTTTAAATGCATATTCTCCGGCATCTGTTTTCTATAGCTAAGAGGAACTTTACATCCAAAATGCTCAATGGAATAAAAGCGTAGAATAGTGGATAAAGGAATAAAAAAGGGAATGTTGTAATGCCTGTCTCCTTTGGAATTTGAAATGAGCAAAAAATAAACTGTGCCATTGTTGCGTTGGCTGCTGGCTGTAGTGTTAAGAATGTATTTGCTGACAGCATCAGTGAGAGCATCACACCCCTGTCACTGGGTCTTGTTACTGGAGCTAAGGAGGAATGGGGCTAAGCCCCCCCAGTCAAGCCTCTTGATTGGGGGGGCAACACAAGGGACAAGGAAGGGAATAATAAGAGGAGTGGGTTGGGCATTGCTGGGGCGGTGGGAGGGAGAAACACACTGATGGTCATGCCAAAAAGCCAATCTAGAAGGGATCTTCTTGGTGACAGCTTCCTAGCTTGTGGTTGGTGGGTATTGTTTCTTTGTAGACATTTCTGACAGTCTCAAAATGGGTGAACAGTGCGGTCAGGCGGTAGGGAAAGCGAGTAGAATGCTTGGCTGCATAGCTAGAGGTATAACAAGCAGGAAGAGGCAGATTGTGGTCCCATTGTATAGAGCACTGGTGAGACCAAATTTGGAATACTGTGCTCAAATTCTGGAGACCTCACCTACAAAAAGATATTGATAAAATTGAATAGGTCCAAAGACGGGCTACAAAAATGGTGGAAGGTCTTAAGCATAAAACCTATCAGGAAAGACTTCATGAACTCAATCTGTATAGTCTGGAGGACAGAAGGGAAAGGGGGGACGTGATAAATATGTTAAAGGGTTAGATAAGGTTCAGGAGGGAAGTGGTTTTAATAGGAAGGTGAACACAAGAACAAGGGGGCACAATCTGAGGTGAGTTGGGGGGAAGATCAGAAGCAACCTGGGAAAATATTATTTTACTGAAAGAGCAGTAGATGCTTGGAACAAACTTCCAGCAGACGGTGTTGGTAAATCCACAGTAACTGAATTTAAACATGCCTGGGATAAACATAGATCCATCCTAAGATAAAATACAGGAAATTGTACAAGGGCAAATGGACCATGAGGTCTTTTTCTGCCGCCTGTCTTCTATGTTTCATTACGCAACTAGATAACATCATCAGAGCTTCCCACAAGGAGAACGTCGCAAGTGTTTTGCAAACTGTTGCTAAACCTATGCTTCTCTCCCAAACGTCTGCTCTCTACTGGGTTTTTAAATGTAAGGTCTGGTTTATTATTTTGACCTTTGTAGGAAAATCTGTTGCGTGCTTTAGCCCAGTGGATTGTTCCCTCGGGCTGGGATTCTAAGCATAATATGGGTCTTATTTCTGTGCAATTATACACAAAAAAATGGGTTGCACTGCAATGATACAACAGAAAGGTTCTTAAGTCAGCAGTGCGAAACTTTGCAATCGGGGATCAACTGGTTTAATTTATTTATCATTTTTATGGGGTTGCAGTTTATGTATTCCGGGAACTGAAGTGGAATTCAAGAATTCAGCAGAACTGAGTACAGCAACATATCAGACCCCGGAATTAATTAATTAATTAATTAATTAATTTATTTATTTATTTATTTATCATTTATTTATTAATCAGATTTGTATGCCACCCCTCTCCGCAGACTCGGGGCGGCTTACAGCAATAATAATACAATGTAAACAAATCTAATATTTACGTTAATTTAAAACCCCAATTTAGAAACCAATCATACATACTAGCATACCATGCATAAATTTTATAAGCCTAGGGGGAGGGAAAGTCTCAATTCCCCCATGCCTGACGGCAGAGGTGGGTTTTAAGGAGCTTACGAAAGGCTAGGAGGGTGGGGGCAACTCTGATATCTGGGGGGAGTTGGTTCCAAAGGGTCGGGGCCGCCACAGAGAAGGCTCTTCCCCTGGGTCCCGCCAAACAACATTGTTTAGTTGACGGGACCCGGAGAAGGCCAACTCTGTGGGACCTAACTGGTCGCTGGGATTCGTGCGGCAGAAGGCGGTCCCTGAGATATTCTGGTCCGGTGCCATGAAGGGCTTTATAGGTCATAACCAACACTTTGAATTGTGACCGGAAACTCATCGGCAGCCAATGCAGACTGCAGAGTGTTGGTTATTTATTTATTTAGTTAGTTAGTTAGTTAGTTAGTTAGTTAGTTAGTTAGTTAGTTAGTTAGTTAGTCCAATACATAATACACATTGAAGAGAATAGATATGTAATAATATAAATAAAGAAAAGAATAGAAGAAAAGATATAAAAGTATAGGTGAACATGTTTGAAAGGAAGAAAAGATAAATGAGATAAGGAGAGACAATTGGACAGGGGACGGAAGGCACACTGGTACACTTATGCACTCCCCTTACTGACCTCTAAGGAACCTGGAGAGGTCAATCCTGGATAGTCTAAGGAAAAATTGTTCCCCCTTTGCTCAGTCAATAGCTGCATAGAAGCTTTCACGGTGATTATCAGCCATGTTGGCAGGGACAGGAGGTCCTAATTTATTTTAGTGACTTTGATGTACTATTGCCTGCCTTTTTATAGAGCGGGGGAGACACTTAGAAATGTGATTGTGAGGGCGATGGGGTGCCACAGTTCTTTGAGGAAACCAGTCAAAAGTGTCTTGCTTTGAAACAAGTCTTAATTTAAGATGGCGTGGTTGGCCAATGTAGTTTTATCCCTCTGGGTTTCCATCAGCACAATGGAATAATCTTTGTTTTATGACCCAGCTGACTGGAGGTGACCCAGCTGTGAGACCCCTGGTTCAACCCATGCTGGAGAAATTTATGGATCTTGCAAAGCTTGCCAGAGCGTTATACTCTGGGTTTGGACATGGTATAGATTCTGATCTCTCTCTCTCTCTCCCTCCCTCTCTCTCCCCATCACTACTTCAGCTTCAACCACAACAACACAAGAGCACACAACAGATTTAAACCTAATATTAACCGCTCCAAACATGACTGTAAAAAATATGACTTCAGTAACCGAGTTGTCGAAGCGTGGAACTCATTACCGGACTCCGTAGTATCACCCCCAAACCCCCAACACTTTACCCTTAGATTATCTACGGTTGACCTATCCAGATTCCTAAGAGGTCAGTAAGGGGCGAGTACAAGTGCACTAGAGTGCCTTGCGTCCCCTGTCCTATTGCTCTCCTATATCTCCTATACCTTTCTTCTGTTCCTATATCTCTTCTTCTATTCTTTCATTGATATGTTCTATTACTATACCTTCTTTTCTATTCTTTCTTAGATATATTTTACTATGAGTATCTCCTCTATAACCTTCATCATGTATTTTACTATGTGTATATAACCCACTAAAACCCTCATTGTGTATTGGACAAAATAAATAAAATAAATAAATAAATAAATCACACACACAAACATAGAAACATAGAAGACTGACGGCAGAAAAAGACCTCATGGTCCATCTAGTGTCCTTATACTATTTCCTGTGTTTTATCTTAGGATGGATATATGTTTATCCCAGGTATGTTTAAATTCAGTTACTGTGGATTTACCAACCACGTCTGCTGGAAGTTTGTTCCAAGGATCTACTACTCTTTCAGTGAAATAATATTTCCTCACATTGCTTTTGATCTTTCCCCCAACTAACTTCAGATTGTGTCCCCTTGTTCTTGTGTTCACTTTCCTATTAAAAACACTTCCCTCCTGAACCTTATTTAACCCTTTAACATATTTAAATGTTTCGATCATGTCCCCCCCTTTTCCTTCTGACCTCCAGACTATACAGATTGAGTTCATTGAGTCTTTCCTGATACATTTTATGCTTAAGACCTTCCACCATTCTTGTAGCCCGTCTTTGGACCCGTTCAATTTTGTCAATATCTTTTTGTAGGTGAGGTCTCCAGAACTGAACACAGTACTCCAAATGTGGTCTCACTAGCGCTCTATATAAGGGGATCACAATCTCCCTCTTCCTGCTTGTTATACCTCTAGCTAAACACATACACACACACTCGTATTATTAAATGTGCTCTGCCATAAAATTTATAGTCATCCAATATCATCTGCTGGAGTTCAGTTTGCAAAACATAAAACTATTTACATTAACTTAAAGCTTCCAAATTGAGCCTCGTTTCCTTTCGACCCAGCAACTCATTTGTGATAGGGGTGGGAAGGATCCCGCCCCCTCTTCCTGGCAACACCAAGGGGGCAGAATTGTTAAAGGAAAAGCTCTTTTTAAAACTATGGAATTTGATTTCGTGGGAGAATTTTGCTGCTGGTATTACCACCACCACCAAATGTTCCCTTTCCTTCCTTTCTGGCTTGTGCACAATGTTAATTCAGTTTTTCCTGTTAGTAGAGTTGCACTTTGCTGAATTAAATAATCTCATTCTTAGAGCCAATTTTTAGAGTTTGGAAGAATTATCTGCTTACAAAACCGTTCTTTTCGGTTTTTCTTTCTTTTTCCTCTTTAGAGAAACATAATAATATTTGTAACATAACCTACAAACAGGAATATAATTGTTGAATTCTTTTTGCCAACGTCTTACGAATGCTAACTCAAGCAATATGGTTTCAATTAACAGTGTTAAAAGGTCACCTGTAGTTTAACATTAAAGAAAAATGAAATAAGAGAGAAACATGCTTGGGATTTTGCTCCTTAGGCAAAACGTCTCCAGAAAAATTCAATCCAATTCAATTCAATTTATTAGATTTGTAGGCCGCCCCTCTCCGAAGACTCGGGGCGGCTCACAACAATAATAAAAACAGTATAATAATGGAACAAATCTAATAATAAAATTATATTAAAAACCCCCAACAATTTAAAAACCATACCACACATACATACCAAACATAAAATATAAGAAAACCTGGGGGAGATGTCTTAATTCCCCCATGCCTGGCAATATCGGTGGGTCTTGAGTAACTTGCGAAAGACAAGGAGGGTGGGGGCCGTTCTAATCTCTGGGAGAGTTGATTCCAGAGGGCTGGGGCCGCCACAGGGAAGGCTCATTCCCTGGGGCCAACCAAACAACATTGTTTGGTCGACGGGACCCGGAGAAGGCCAACTCTGTGGGACCTTATCGGCCACTGGGATTCGTGCGGTAGAAGGTGGTTCCGGAGGTATTCTGGTCCAATGCCATGAAGGGATTTAAAGGTCATGACCAACACTTTGAATTGTGACCGGAAACCGATCGGCAGCCAGTGCAGGCCACGGAGTGTTGTAAAAACGTGGGCGAATCTAGGAAGCCCCACGATGGCTCTCGCGGCCGCATTCTGCACGATCTGAAGTTTCCGAACACTTTTCAAAGGTAGCCCCATGTAGAGAGCGTTGCAGTAATCGAACCTGACAGGATTGTTCAAAAGCCCTTTTCTTGAACCCTCTGTTGAAAAAATAAAAAGAATATTGAAAAAAAGAATTATTCAGATGTTGATAAACAGTTTCTCTTTCCTTGTTGTGTCAACATTATTTGAGCTCGCTTTGATCATGACACCATGATAAATGCGAAATATTGAGGTTATATTGCAGGGGGGGAAACCCTGTTGTTTTTCTGCATCAGTTGCTATCCTCACTGTGATCCGTAAGCAGAAATGGACTATCCAACCCTAGTAGTTCACACAGAGGTGTAACAGGCAACCTCTCCCAAAGGCAGTTGAATTTGGTTCATCAGATCTGCCAGATTTAAGCACTAGTTGTCAGCGTTCCAATTAGCATCTAAGTTTAAATCAGAGTCCAAGTTAAAGACTTCCTCAAAGTTCCAATTTATTCTTAGAGCCATCTTGGCACGTCTCTGGGGAAACCTGGATATGATTTCCCCAGGATTTCCACTTCCAGGTTTATTCTCCTGTTCCACACCCACAAGTTTTGGATGAAGGTGGTGCCGTGGATATTGCCTACCTGGACTTCAGCAAAGCCTTTGATAC
This sequence comes from Erythrolamprus reginae, assembly GCF_031021105.1. Lineage (NCBI taxonomy): Eukaryota > Metazoa > Chordata > Lepidosauria > Squamata > Dipsadidae > Erythrolamprus > Erythrolamprus reginae. The sequence continues at coordinate 6,663 of NW_027248705.1, read as the reverse complement.
GGTTCCACATAAAGAGCTGATAGATAAATTAGTGAAGATTGGACTTAATCCCTGGATAGTTCAATGGATTTGCAGCTGGCTGAAGCGTAGACATCAGAGAGTTATTGTTAACGGCGAATATTCTGAGCAGAGTCAGGTTACAAGCGGTGTGCCACAAGGGTCTGTTCTGGGTCCTATTCTTTTTAATATCTTTGTGAGTGACATAGGGGAAGGTCTGGTAGGGAAGGTTTGCCTATTTGCCGATGACTCTAAAGTGTGCAATAGGGTTGATATTCCTGGAGGCGTCTGTAATATGGTAAATGATTTAGCTTTACTAGATAAATGGTCAAAGCAATGGAAACTGCAGTTTAATGTTTCCAAATGTAAAATAATGTACTTGGGGAAAAGGAATCCTCAATCTGAGTATTGTATTGGCAGTTCCGTGTTAGCAAATACTTCAGAAGAAAAGGATTTAGGGGTAGTGATTTCTGACAGTCTCAAAATGGGTGAACAGTGCAGTCAGGCGGTAGGGAAAGCAAGTAGGATGCTTGGCTGCATAGCTAGCGGTATAACAAGCAGGAAGAGGGAGATTATGATCCCGCTATATAGAATGCTGGTGAGACCACATTTGGAATACTGTGTTCAGTTCTGGAGACCTCACCTACAAAAAGATATTGAAAAAATTGAACGGGTCCAAAAACGGGCTACAAGAATGGTGGAAGGTCTTAAGCATAAAACGTATCAGGAAAGACTCAATGAACTCAATCTGTAGAGTCTGGAGGACAGAAGGAAAAGGGGGGACATGATCGAAACATTTAAATATATTAAAGGGTTAAATAAGGTCCAGGAGGAAAGTGTTTTTAATAGGAAAGTGAACACAAGAACAAGGGGACACAATCTGAAGTTAGTTGGGGGAAAGATCAAAAGCAACATGAGAAAATATTATTTTACTGAAAGAGTAGTAGATCCTTGGAACAAACTTCCAGCAGACGTGGTTAGTCAATCCACAGTAACTGAATTTAAACATGCCTGGAATAAACATAGACCCATCCTAAGATAAAATACAGGAAATAGTATAAGGGCAGACTAGATGGACCAGGAGGTCTTTTTCTGCTGTCAGACTTCTATGTTTCTATGTAAGTTTTATTTATTTATTTATTTTTATTTATTTTGTCCAATACAAATTGAAAGTTAAAGAGAATAAAAACATGTAGTAGTTTTGTTTTTTTTAAAAAATATATTTTTATTGATTTTTAACAAATTTATTTATTTATTTATTTATTTATTTAACATGTGCAGAAGGGAAATATTTGGAGGGTGCGCACACGTGTTAGATTTTGGCAGTTTTTTGCTTCTATGCATGGGCAGAAGCAAAAAAATTGCCGAAATCTCGCACACGCATTCCCTTGCAAGATTTCAGCGCGTTTTTGCTTCATGCGCAGAAGCAGAAGCACACTGGGATGCGCACGCACACAAGAAAACCAAAGCTGCACGCTCAGTGCATTGGTAGCCACAGTAATGGCAATCTACCTCTGGGGAGGGGGCGCTAAATTAAACCATCCTAATCCCTCTTCAGAGAGAGCATTTCACAGGATTATTCTCCTACCTGCATCTATTAATAGAGATCAGTAGAGGTGTGAGCTTCTTCCTTGGGTTGGAGGGTTTTTTTAAAGTGAAATATTCAGAAAACGAGAAAATAATGTGCAGAGGCTACTTATGTGGTGCAAAAATCACCTAACCGGAGGACTCTTGAGTGCCCTCTTGTGGGGGTCTCAGAGAGTTCCTCCTCGCCTCCTGTTCTGTCCAGCTCTCTGGTAGAATCCTCCCAAAAATCCACAGGTACAAATGTCAGACACACACACGTTTGAAAATTCAAAACAATGTTCTTTATAATGAAAATTCACTTAAACTAAGCCCTCTTTTGGGATAGCAAAGAGCACTGGTCTCCAAACAAACTGGTAATTTATACAAGTCCCTTATCCTGTGATACTTAGCTTGCAGCTGTGAGGCAATTCAAAGTCCTTCTTTCACAAAGTGAAACACACTTTGCTCTGGTTTAGTTTCAAAGCAGGGAAAAATCAGCACACAAAAAGTCAAAGTCAGTAAAGCAGTCATGAAACACAACGATCAGACAATCCTCCACAATGGCCAAACCCACAGGCTGCTATTTATAGCAGCCTCACTAATTACCACAGCCCCACCCAACCACAGATGGCCTCATTTTCTTTGATAATAATCTCTCAGTTGTTGCTGCCTATGCATCGCTCTCCGCATGCATGGCTGTATCATTAACTCTTGTTCTGAATCCAAGGAGGAGCTAGATAATTGATCTCCTTCTGAGCTGTCTGCCCCACTCTCCTCCTCCCTGTCACTCATGTCTTCTTGGTCAGAGGAGCCTTCATCTTCAGATTCCACCGGGGGCAAACCAGGCCTGCAGCATGTGGATGTCTCCCCCACATCCACAGTCCTTGGGGCAGGAGCTGGGCCAGAGCTAACCACAATACCTCCGAAGTCGCCAACCCCAAGACCAGAGCTGTGCCTGTGGGGGTTGTACCCTTGTATGGTGAAGAGGGGGTGTCACATGTACTGTATTTAGAAATCTGTCTTTTGGAGATCAAAATGGAGATCAAGATGCAACTTTTCTTTTAAAGCCCATTTCTTCAAACGGCATCGTCTCGGGTGCCCTTACTCCCAAATCTGACTATCCTTCTAAAATTAGACAATCTGCTTGCTTTCAAAGAAGCCCAGAATAAATTTAATTGCACAGCGGGAATTGTATGGGCACAATTTGGCCTTATCTCTGCATTTCCTACTAGCTGCAGGGAATCTAACTCCAGGCATTAAAATGCCACAGAGAAAAGACATTTGAATAATGTGATTATTATTATTCCAAATGAAGACAAGGAAAGGAAAGAAGAAAGAACCGAACAGAATTATTTATTGGCCAAGTATGATTGGATACAAGGAATGGTCTCCAGTGCATAAGCTCTCAGTGTACATAAAAGCAGCAAGCGATAAATCATTATCGTAATCCTAAAATACAATAATTATAAATCGTAAGTTATAACACTATGTGATAGTCATATAGGATACTGAATAGAAGCAATCAAGATACAAACAAAGTTATAATCATTTCTGTTGTTTTGAGAATAATATTTAAACAGGTACATAGTAAAATAGGTAAAATTTTAAAATTAATAAAATGAAGCTTTGGAATACTGTATTACATTTTGGGGCAATAGTGGCAAAACATGGACAGACAGATAGCTGAAACATTTTGGGGTTTGATCTGCTGTACCTGTTTTATTGAATTTTCATTGGAGGGGGGCAAGAGATTGCTTCTTGTGTTTCTAAGAGGTCTGTAAGGGGCGTGCCTACCGTCCCTGTCCTACTGTCCTATTGTCTTTTATCATTACTTTCTATGTTATGTTTATATAAACTACTATCCTATACTTCATAGAAACATAGAAGACTGACGGAAGAAAAAGACCTCATGGTCCATCTAGTCTGCCCTTATACTATTTTCTGTATTTTATCTTAGGATGGATATATGTTTATCCCAGGCATGTTTAAATTCAGTTACTGTGGATTTATCTACCACGTCTGCTGGAAGTTTGTTCCAAGGATCTGCTACTCTTTCAGTAAAATAATATTTTCTCACGTTGCTTTTGATCTTTCCCCCAACTAACTTCAGATTGTGTCCCCTTGTTCTTGTGTTCACTTTCCTATTAAAAACACTTCCCTCCTGGACCTTATTTAACCCTTTAATATATTTAAATGTTTCGATCATGTCCCCCCTTTTCCTTCTGTCCTCCAGACTATACAGATTGAGTTCATTAAGTCTTTTCCTGATACATTTTATGCTTAAGACCTTCCACCATTCTTGTAGCCCGTCTTTGGACCCGTTCAATTTTGTCAATATCTTTTTGTAGGTGAGGTCTCCAGAACTGAACACAGTATTCCAAATGTGGTCTCACCAGCACTCTATATAGCGGGATCATAATCTCCCTCTTCCTGCTTGTTATGCCTCTAGCTATTCAGCCAAGCATCCTACTTGCTTTCCCTACCGCCTGACCGCACTGTTCACCCATTTTGAGACTGTCAGAAATCACTACCCCTAAATCCTTCTCTTCTGAAGTTTTTGCTAACACAGAACTGCCAATACAATACTCAGACTTCATGGGTCCTCAAACTTGGCAACTTTAAGACTGGTGGACTTCAACTCCCAGAATTCTCCAGCCAGCAGAGTTCCCATAGAATCCTGGGAGTTGAAGTCCACCATTCTTAAAGTTGCCATGTTTGAAGACCTGTGCTATACTTGATTGACAAACAAAAAACAAAACAAAACAAAGAAATAAAATAAACAAAATTACCCAGCTGCTGTGGCCTAGAGGTGGAGCTCTTGCCTCACAAATAGGAAATTGTGAGTTCTATCCTAGGTAGAGACAGATGGAGGAGTTGAACTAGATGACCCTTTCAACTCTGTTGATATATGTTAACGTGGTATTGAGTCCTCTTCTATAGGTAGAGCTAAATAACACAGAGATTCAGGTCAAGGAAAGAAATGGGACTCTCTTTTTTTAATCAATGTCATGCTTTAATCCAAAGCATGAACTAAATTGTGGCAGCATATGTCATTTATTTAAGCTTTCCAATATAACTTTCACATGAACCATCACTCTTATTTATTTGTTCCTATTATTATTATTATTATTATTATTATTATTATTATTATTAATGTCAATACAACACAGCAAACGAGATCACTATGCTGGATTTCATATTTCATCACCAGTCGGGCGCTTCCCAAGCACCTAGGACTGCGTGATGTAGCGGCGAATTATGTTTGCCGATCCCGGTAAAGCGGCCTTTTGCAATGGACAGATGGAGATTTTGTCAATTCCGATGGTTTTCAAATGTCCGCTGAGATCCTTTGGCACTGCGCCCAGCGTGCCAAGTACCACTGGGACCACTTTCACTGGTTTATGCCAGAGTTGTTGCAGCTCGATTTTTAGATGTTCGTATTTCACTAATTTCTCTAGCTGCTTCTCCTCAATTCTGCTGTCTCCTGGGATTGCGATGTCGATGATCCATACTTTCTTTTTCTCCACAATCAGGATGTCTGGTGTGTTATGCTTCAGAATTCGGTCAGTCTGAAGTCAGAAGTCCCACAGTAGTTTTGCTTGCTCATTTTCGACCACTTTTTCAGGCTTATGATCCCACCAGTTCTTTGCCACTGGTAAATGGTAGTTCCGGCACAAGTTCCAGTGAATCATCTGTGCCACAGCATCATGTCTATGCTTGTAGTCAGTCTGTGCGATCTTTTTGCAGCAGCTGAGTATGGGATCGATTGTCTCATCTGTTTCTTTACAGGGTCTGTTGTTCTTGTTATTGTTGTTGTTGATGTTGTTGTTGTTGTTGTTGTTGTTATTATTATTATTATTATTATTATTATTATTATTATTATAAGCCATCAAAATTACAAAATCTCTCAGGAGTTCAGGGATTCCAAGTCATTTTAAAAACAAAAAACAAAAACAAATGAGGACCATAAAAGTGTCGCAAAAGTAAGCAACCCATTTTCACATCCTTAATGCAACTGTAACTCAAAACATGTTCCTGGGCGTCTCTGCCTGTTTATGGCATCCAGGCAGTTGGCAGAAAGTAGAATCAGAAAGTCAAGCTTTCTTCAGACAATTTGCCTGCCCTTTTCTGCCTGTGGTGCTGCAGCTGTGACCTCTGTGGACATCTAGTAGAAACGTTCTCGAGCCACCAACTCTGAGCCAGGAACTGGCCACTCCAACTGACATCACACCTGTCCCCCAGATCTCAGCATTCCTGCTCATCTCATTGTATGTCATAAAATGCAGAGTGGCTCTTATCTAAAGTGGGTTATAATCTGTCCTTTTCTGTAAAGGTAATGGCATCGGACCAGAATACCTCTGGGACCACCTTCTGCCGCACGAATCCCAGCGACCGATTAGGTCCCACAGAGTTGGCCTTCTCCGGGTCCCGTCGACTAAGCAATGTCGTCTGGCAGGTCCCAGGGGAAGAGCCTTCTCTGTGGTGGCTCCGACCCTCTGGAACCAGCTCCCCCGGAGATTAGAACTGCCCCCACCCTCCTTGCCTTCTGTAAACTCCTTAAAACTCACCTCTGCCATCAGGCGTGGGGGAATTGAGGCATTCCCCTCCCTCCCCTGGGCCTATACAATTTATGTATGGTATGTCTGTGTGTATGTCTGGTTTAATAATGGGGTTTTTTAATGTTTTTAAAATTTATTAGATTTGTTGTGAATTGTTCTATTGTATGTTGTGAGCCGCCCCGAGTCTACGGAGAGGGGTGGCATACAAATCTAATAGATAGATAGATAGATAGATAGATAGATAGATAGATAGATAGATAGATAGATAGATAGATAGATAGATAGATAGATAGATAGATACTGTAGATAGATAGATGATAGATAGATAGATGATAGATATAGATAGATAGATAGATAGATAGATAGATAGATAGATAGATAGATAGATAGATAGATGATAGATAGATAGATAGATAGATAGATAGATAGATAGATAGATAGTAGATAGATAGATAGATAGATAGATAGATAGATAGATAGATAGATAGATAGATAGATAGATAGATAGATGGATGGATGGATGGATACTGTAGATAGATGA
>NW_027248704.1:0-33971 GCF_031021105.1 Erythrolamprus reginae | reverse complement strand
CGCGGACTCCCTAGGCAAGAAAACAAATAGCTGCACAGATACATCAAGGAAGCCCGTTTTGAAACTGCCCATCATCCGTCCAGGTATCGTAATCACAAGCTGAGATGCTACGCAGGCTCTTCCTCACGTTCAGACCTATGCAAGTAGCCCTCGACCTACCACAGCCTTTTCACAGCTGCAACCTTGATCATGTGATCAAAATTCAGAGGCTTGGCAACCGTCTCGCACTTATGACCGTTGGCGTGCTCCAATGTCACGTGATCCCCTTTTGCGACCCTTTGACAAGCAAAGTCAACTAGGACTCCAGATTCACCTAACAACTGAGTTACTAACATTATCAACAACAGATTCACTTAACGGTGACAAGCAAGGTCTTAAAATGGGGCTGTCAGCGTCCCAGAAATAAATCTGAATCCAAACTTTGGCCTTCTTTCAAGGTCCAATTTATTGACAGAGCTGTGTTGAACGGTAGTCAACCCGATACTAACTTCTCCTACAGTCCTCCACCCAGGTTGAGGTTCATCCCTTGTCCCCCACACCCACAAGTTCATCACGTGGACCACTCTGGTTCCCCCAAGTTCCATGATTCTCCCCTGTACTTCCAGCTGGTGCTGAACAAAAGATGACGTTGAATCTCTGGAAAGAATTTGTTGTGGCTAGTATTTTTCCCTCTCATGCAACCACCCATCCTCTATCTATCTATCTATCTATCTATCTATCTATCTATCTATCTATCTATCTATCTATCTATCATCCATCCATCCAGGGCTGTTTTTCTCCCAGTAGAATCTGCCGACGAAGTCTCCTCTGACCAAGGAAGCGTGAGTGACAGGGAAGAGGGGAGTTTTGCAGACTGGATTCTGAACAAGAATTAATGACACATCCACGCATGTGTAGAGTGATGCATAGGAGACAACAACTGAAGGATTATTACAAAAGAAAATGAGGCCACCTGTGGTTGGTTGGGGCTGCTGTAATTAGTGCTACAGATAAAAGTGCAGCCTGGTGTTTTAGCCTCATGGCAGTTTATCTGATTCATTGTTTTGTCAAGATCGTGGTTTTTGCTCTTCAGGATTGTGTGTGTGGACTCTCTGGACTTTAGAATTGGACTCAATTTCCCAGTTATTGGATGAGCAATTGGATTGCATTTAACCTGTGCCTTGTGTGTACCAGAAAATCCCTTTGACATTTAAAAAGGGAGCTGTCTCTGTTTTTCTGTTTATAAAAACTTTTGGGTTTTCCTTTTATCGTGTGGTGTGTATCTTCCTGGACTAATTACCCTGTAATTACGGGCGGTTGAGACACGCCAGCAGAACACTATCTATCCATCATCTATCTATCTATCTATCTATCTATCTATCTATCTATCTATCTATCTATCTATCTATCTATCTATCTATCTATCATCTCTCTCTCTCCCTCTCTCTCTCTCTCTCTCTCTATCTATTTCTAACATCCATCCATCCACCCACCCACCCACCCATCCATCTATCGCATTTATATGCCACTCACTCCAAAACGGACTCTGAGCAGCTAACAACTGTTATACATGCAAGTAAAAAACAGTAAAAACATCACTAAAAGCATGTACCGTATATAATTTTTAAAAAACCCATACATATCTCAATCTTAATTCCAGGTTTTAACAGCCTTCCAGAAAACCAGTAAGGAGGAGATAATGTGAATCTCTCGGGGCAGTTGATTCCAATTTCCACAGTTCTATTCTACGTGTTGCAGGCCAATCTCAAACTCAAAACAATGGCTTCAGCCTGACAGGGGCAAAACTCACTTTAAAAATGTCTCACTTAACAACAGATGTTTTGGACTCAGTTTTGGTGGTAAGTCAAGGACTTCTGGTAAAATTGTTGTTACTCTAATACAAACCTAATACATATGGACTTAATGGTTTTCAAAAGAGTGCCCTAAATTTTGCAACGGCTTTTACCAGGATTTTTACAGTGTCTGCCTTGTACAGTTGTTAAAATGTTCAAGCTCAAACCAGGGCATTTGACAGAGATAATTGACCAACACCAGTTGGCAAAACTGAAAAGGGACAACAGAAAACTAATTGTGAAAGGATTGTTCCTGGGCGACACGAAGTCTGGCAAAATTAAGACCAGGAAAATTAAGCTTTAAATAATACTTGAATGCGGGTAGGTTGGCTTTGCTCTTGAGATATTGCCACACGAGGGGTTTTCATGCAAAGATGACAAGATTTAAATGTATTTACACAAGCTTTAAATAGCAACCGTGTTTTACTTTGACTGTGTCAAACCGGAGACGGAGATGGCCTTGGATAACTTTGGCCATTCTCGGGTGGAAAAGGAAAAGAGCAATTTTGAGTTTGAGTTTTTGAGAAAGTGGTACTTTGCTGCTGTAAAACTACATGTGATATCGCTGTTCCTGTATTAATACGTGTTGTGATTCAGTCTGAGGCTCCTCAGGGAACGGCTGGAACTCTGCCGGCTCCATGCTCAGAGGGGGAGGATGAGGAACAGGAGGAGGAGGAGGACCAGGCAGACGGGGAAGAGGAATGTCAGGACGAGGAGGAGGGAGAACAGCCTGAGACCCCCGGGGGAGATCTCTCCCCAGCGAGTAGCCTGGAGTCATTAGATGAGAACGCACAAGCCATCATAGATATGAGGCAGAGAAGGGCAGCACAAAGAAGGGGACAATTAGCCAGGTATTTCCATCCCTAATAGGCAACAGCTGGGTTTGGGTGTGGTTCTCCTCAGAAAGGTTGAAAAGGCAGGCCCGCCCTTCCTGTATTGTGGAGAGTTATCTTTTGGGAGTCCTGTGACCTTGCTTCGATCCTTGGCGTCTCTGATTCTGGCTTGTGGCCTCGAAGGCTGAAAACTTGGGGGAGGCGTGGGTTTTATTATCTACAGTGGTGTGTGTGCCAGCAAGAAGCCTGTTGTATTGTCTGGCCGTCGTGACTCTTCTGTGAAGCTTCATAGCATTCCAGTTTGTAAGAACAGTTTTTGTTATCTGTGTTTGTTTTCAAAGATATAAAATGACTTTGCTTTTTACCAGCGTGTCTGGCTACTCTTTTTAGTTGGTGTTGGCATCTGGGGGAACCCAGGCAGAACAATACAGAATCTCTTGCTGACCTTAAATCAGTGGTTCTCAACATTTTTAATTCCGCAACCCCTTAATACAGTTCCTCATGTTGTGGTGACCGCCAATTCTCCCAACAGAGCTTTAAGCTGATTGGCAGGAAGGTCATTGTAAATGCCTGATTGGTCAGATTGTAAAAATATGCTCCAAAGCGCCAGAATAGAAGCTTTAGTTCCTAACATCATGGGAAATTTGTCTTTCCTCTTAGTTGACTCCTGTGAAATAGTCATTCAACCTCCAGAGGGGTCCCGGACTCCCGGCCCCTAGGTTGAGAACCACTGCCTTAAATGAACCTGAGACTGTCCACATTTTTGAAGAACCGGACTCATGATTTTGAACTCTGGCTTATTCAGTGGAAGTGATGTGCCGGTGCCTGGAGGCTGTTGGGGACTGGATGGGTGTCAACAAACTCAAACTCAACCCAGACAAGACGGAGTGGCTGTGGGTCTTTCCTCCCAAGGACAATTCCATCTGTCTGTCCATTACCCTGGGGGGGGGAAACTATTGACCCCCTCAGAGAGGGTGCGCAACTTGGGCGTCCTCCTCGATCCACAGCTGACATTGGAACATCATCTTTCGGCTGTGGCGAGGAGGGCGTTTGCCCAGGTTCGCCTGGTGCACCAGTTGTGGCCCTTTTTGGACAGGGAGTCCTTGCTCACAGTCACTCATGCCCTTATCACCTCGAGGTTCGATTACTACAACGCTCTCTACATGGGGCTACCTTTGAAAAGTGTTCGGAAACTCCAGATCGTGCAGAACGCGGCCGCGACAGCCATCGTGGGGCTTCGCAGATTCGCCCATGTTTTTTCAACACTCTGTGGCTTGCATTTGCTGCCAATTGGTTTCCGGTCACAATTCAAAGTGTTGGTCATGACCTTTAAAGCCCTACATGGCATTGGACCAGAGTACCTCCGGATCCACCTGCTACCGCACAAATCCCAGCGGGTGATAAGATCCCACAGAGTTGGCCTTCTCCGGGTCCCGTCGACTAAACAATGTCGTCTGGCGGGCCCCAGGGGAAGAGCCTTCTCTGTGGCGGCCCCAGTCCTCTGGAATCAACTCTCCCCGGAGATTAGAACTGCTCCCACCCTCTTTGTCTTCCGTAAACTACTTAAGACCCACCTATACCGCCAGGCATGGGGGATTTGAGACATCTTTCCCCCAGGCTTACTATAATTTATGTTTGGTATGTATGTGCTGTTTGGTTTTTAATTATGATAGGGTTTTTAGTTTTTTAATATTAGATTTGTGCCATTATAATATTGTTTTTATCATTGTTGTGAGCCGCCCCGAGTCTTCGGAGAGGGGCGGCATAGAAATCTAATAAATAATAATAATAATAATAATAATAATTATTATTATTATTATTATTATTATTATTCCTAAAAGAATCGGGTAACAGAATAACAGAGTTGGAAGGGACCTTGGAGGTCTTCTAGTCCAACCCCCTGCTTAGGCAGAAAACACTATTCCATTACAGACAAATGGCTGTCCAATCCCTTCATAAAAGCCTCCAGTGTTGTAGCACCAACAACCTCTACATATTGGGGCAAATAATCCCAATTACACCTAGCAACTGATGGGGACCAAGCTTTCTGAAACAACCCAAGACAGGGATCTTGGGGTTTTAGTGGACAGCTCAATGAAGATGTCAACCTAATGTGCAACAGCAGTAAAGCAAATTCCATACTTGGCATGATTAGGAAGGGAATCGAAAATAGGTCGGCAAGTAATAATAATAATAATAACAACAACAACAACAACAACAACAACAACAACAGAGTTGGAAGGGACTTTGGAGGCCTCCTAGTCCAATTCCCTACTTAGGCAGTGTTCTGTCGGGCTCTCTGATAGACTCCTCCCAAAAATTCACAGGAACAAATTTCAGACACACACACGTTTGAAAATTCAAAACAATGTTCTTTATAATGAAAATTCATTTAAACTAAGCCCTCTTTTGGTATAGCAAAGAGCACTCGTCTCCAAACAAACTGGTAATTTGTACAAGTCCCTTATCAGTTCTGTGATACTTAGCTTGCAGCTGTGAGGCCATTCACAGTCCTTCTTCTTTCACAAAGTGAAACACACTTTGCTCTGGTTTAGTTTCAAAGCGGGGGAAAATCAGCACACAAAGGTCAAAGTCAGTAAAGCAGTCACGAAACACAACGATCAGATAATCCTCCACAATGGCCAAACCCACAGGCTGCTATTTATAGCAGCCTCACTAATGACCACAGCCCCACCCAACCACAGGTGGCCTCATTTTCTTTGATAATAATCTCTCAGTTGTTGTTGCCTATGCATTGCCCTCCGCATGCGTGGCTGTATCGTTAACTCTTGGTCTGAATCCAAGGAGGAGCTAGACAATTGATCTCCTTCTGAGCTGTCTGCCGCACTCTCCTCCTCCCTGTCACTCATGTCTTCTTGGTCAGAGGAGCCTTCAGCAGCAGATTCCACCGGGGGCAAAACAGGCCTGCAGCATGTGGATGTCTCCCCCACATCCACAGTCCTTGGGGCAGGAGCTGGGCCAGAGCTAACCACAACAGGCAGGAAACCCTACACTACTTCAGACAGATGGTTATCTAACATCTGCTTAAAAACTTCCAGTGTTGGGGCATTCACAACCAACCAACCAACCAACCAACCAACCAACCAACCAACCAACCAACCAACCAACCAACCAACCAATCAAATAAATAAATAGGGACATTTTGGGCAAAAACAGAACACATGGATGGTTCAGGAGGCCAATAATGGGCCTGTTTTTGGCCTGCAAACCACTTTTGGGGGCCTGGGAAGGGCGAAAATGGCCTTCCTTACCTCATCTCTGGAGGCTCTCTGGAGGCCAAAAATGGCCCGTTTCAAGTTGGGAAATGGGCCATTTCTGGCCTCCAGGGGGCTTCCAGCAGAGTGGGGAAGACAGTTTTCGGCCTCCCCAGGCTCCTAGAAAGCCTCTAAAGCCTTGGGAGAGCAAAAACCAGAACTTCCTGTTCAACCAGAAGTTGGAAAACGGAACATTTCCAGCCTCCGGAGAACCTCCGCAAGGAGGGACAGGCCATATAAAGCCCTTCATGGCACCGGACCAGATTATCTCAGGGACCGCCTTCTGCTGCACGAATCCCAGCGACCAGTTAGGTCCCACAGAGTGGATCTTTTCCGGGTCCCGTCAACTAAACAATGTCGCTTGGTGGGACCCAGGGGAAGAGCCTTCTCTGTGGCGGCCCCGGCCCTCTGGAACCAACTCCCCCCAGAGATTAGAATTGCCCCCACCGTCCTTGCCTTTCGCAAGCTTCTTAAAACCCACCTCTGCCGCCAGGCACGGGGGAATTGAGATACCCTTTCCCCCAGGCCTTTACAATTTTATGCATGGTATGTCTGTATGTATGTTTGGTTTTTTATTATAATGGGTTTTAATTGTTTTTAGTATTGGATTATTGTTATACGCTGTCTTATTATTGCTCTTAGCCGCCCTGAGTCTCCGGAGAGGGGCGGCATACAAATCCAATAAATAAATAAATAAATTCAGGAAACATCAGCTACGCACACCACAATATGCATGACATTTATTAGAAACATAGAAGACTGAGGGCAGAAAAAGACCTCATGGTCCATCTAGTCTGCCCTTATACTATTTTCTGTGTTTTATCTTAGGATGGATATATGTTTATCCCAGGCATGTTTAAATTCAGTTACTGTGGATTAACCCACCACGTCTGCTGGAAGTTTGTTCCAAGGATCTACTACTCTTTCAGTGAAATAATATTTCCTCACGTTGCTTTTGATCTTTCCCCCAACTATCTTCAGATTGTGTCCCCTTGTTCTTGTGTTCATTTTCCTATTAAAAACACTTCCCTCCTGGAGCTTATTTAACCCTTTAACATATTTAAATGTTTCGATCATGTCCCCCCTTTTCCTTCTGTCCTCCAGACTAGACAGATTGAGTTCATGAAGTCTTTCCTGATACGTTTTATACTTAAGACCTTCCACCATTCTTGTAGCCCTTCTTTGGACCCGTTCAATTTTGTCAATATCTTTTTGTAGGTGAGGTCTCCAGAACTGAACACAGTATTCCAAATGTGGTCTCACCAGCACTCTATATAGCGGGATCATAATCTCCTTCTTCCTGCTTGTTATACCTCTAGCTATGCAGCCAAGCATCCTACTTGCTTTCCTTACTGCCTGACTGCACTGTTCACCCATTTTGAGACTGTCAGAAATCACTACCCCTAAATCCTTCTCTTCTGAAGTTTTTGAAAACACAGAACTGCCAATGCAATACTCAGATTGAGGATTCCTTTTTCCCCATTGCATTATTTTACATTTGGAAAGATTAAACTGCAGTTTCTATTGCTTTGACCATTTATCTAGTAAAGCTAAATCAACTCTTTGAAGATTCCCCCAATTAAATTGGATTTTTAAAATTAATGCCCCAAACCTTGGAAAGTTGCTGAATCTCTCAGATTTTCAGAGTTTTTTTCCTGAAAACCTCAAAAAGTTAGGATGAAAATACCCAAGGCGTTAAGATCTCAGGGGATAAAGTAAAACTCTCGCAGCGTTCTGGACTGTCCATCCCTTCTATTTGAACGGACGGTATCACACAGTACCGTCCCCAAAATTTGCTACCCCCTAATTAAACTATCAATGGAGAGACGGCTTAATAGTTGCATTTCTGAGCCCGAGCACCAAGATAAGCACCACAGTTTCCATGAAGGAGATAAAAAAGAATCCTGCTTTTTCTCTTAGCCACTTCAGCGGAATCTGCCCCTCTCAAGAGGGAAGTCTCAGGAATGTAACGTTCCCAAGAAGGATAAATTAAATTTCCCTCCAGAAAACTGTATTTCCCAGAATTACTCTTGTTTCCCCTTACAGCATCACACCGGTCCCTGGACTGCAGCAAGAGAAGGAGACACATTCTCTCCATTTTGCTCACTTAAAGCCCTACATGACTTAGGACCAGATTACCTAGGGCAGTGTTTCGCAACCTTGACAACTTGAAGATATCTGGACTTCAACTCCCAGAATTTCTGGGAGTTGAAGTCCAGATATCTTCAAGTTGCCAAGGTTGCGAAACACTGACCTACGGGACCGTCTCTTGCCTCATGTATCCCAGTGACCTGTTAAGGCTTACAGAATTTTTAATATTCTGTATGTGTCACATGTTTTTGCTGAATTTGAAAATTAACGGAGACTAGGATAGATCTATTTCGGCCTTATTTTGGCCTCATCAGCCAGCCATAGCTTCACTGGGACTTGAACTTGCAGCCTTTGCCTTGTAAGGCAGAGAATTAACCTCTAGGCTACAGTATCTAATCCCTTCAGCTCTGTACCAGGGAAGGGTTTTTTTGTGTCAAATCACCCTGGTATATTGAAGGAACATCACAGCTCCTTTATATATACAGTGGTACCTTGTCATACGAACCTTTCGAGATACAAACACGGGGTTCGGATTTTTTTTGCCTCTTCTTACATACTTTTTTCGCCTTACGAAACCGCCGCAGCTGGGATGCCCCACCTCTGGACTTCCGTTGCAAGTGAAGCACCCGTTTTTGCGAACCTGGGATTCCCCTGAGGCTCCCCTCCATGGGAAACCCCACCTTCTGCATTTTTGCGATGCTGTAGGGAAATCCCAGGAGGGGGAATCCCAGGATCGCAAAAACGGGAGCTCCGCTTGCAACGGAAGTGGGGCATCCCAGCGGCGGTGGGTTCATAAGGAGAAAAAAGGAGGTGGGGTTTCCCAGAGAGGGAAGCCTCAGCGAAATCGCAGCATCGCAAAAACACGGAAGTCCTCGAACCCTCACCTCCGGACTTCCGTTGCCAGCGGAGCTCCCCTGTTGCCTGCATCCTTAAGATTTTTATTAATATTGATTGTTTCCTGATTTCTTATTTGACCACTATGACAATCATTAAGTGTTGTAACACATGATTCTTGACAAATGTATCTTTTTCTTTTATGTACACTGAGAGCATATGCACCAAGACAAATTCCTTGTGTGTCCAATCAGACTTGGCCAATAAAGAATTCAATTCAGTTCAGTTCTGTTCTGTTTTATTCTAAACAAATAATTCCCTCAACACTGTCAAGCTATTTACTAAGTCTGCACTACTCTTACTACTAGTTTTTTCTCATCATTCCTATCACCCATTCCTATCACCCACTTATGACCGTATGACTGTAACTTGCTGCTTGTATCCTTAAGATTTTCATTAATATTGATTGTTTTCTGATTGCTTATTTGACCCCTGTGACAATCATTAGGTGTTGTACCTCATGATTCATGATGAACTTATCTTTTATGTACACTGAGAGCATATGCCAGAAGACAAATTCCTTGTGATGTCCGATCACACTTGGCCAATGAAATTCTATTCTATTCTATTTCTATTCTATTTCTATTCTATTTCTATTCTATTCCTATTCTATTCCTATTCTATTCTATTCCTATTCTATTCCTATTCTATTCTATTCCTATTCTATTCTATTCCTATTCTATTCTATTCCTATTCTATTCCTATTCTATTCTATTCCTATTCTATTCCTATTCTATTACTAGTCTATTCCTATTCTATTCCTATTCTATTCCTATTCTATTCTATTTCTATTCTATTCTAATTCTATTCTATTCCTATTCTATTCTATTCCTATTCTATTCTATTCCTATTCTATTTCTATTCTATTCCTATTCTATTTCTATTCTATTCTAATTCTATTCTAATTCTATCCTATCCTATAAGGTTTTTTAAAAATGTCTGTTGGGGTTAGTTTAAATTTCAGTTTAAATCTTTTATTTGATTTCTCATGTGCTTTTTTTTGTATAACTTTCTTTGTAAGCCGCCCTGAGCCTCAGGAGAAGGGCGGCCTAGAAATCGAACTTCTATACTAAGCGGAGCAATTGTAGCTCCTTTTTATGTTAAATGTTGTATGTTTTGTTATGTCTTTTATTTTGAATATTAATAAAAATATTTTTTTTAAAAAAAAAGAAATCGAACTAATAATAAACAAAAAAACAAACTGTGGCAAGAGAGATGTATTTATTTGTTTGTTTGTTTGTTTATTCGATTTTTTTTAAATGCCGCCCTTCTCCTTAGACTCAGGACAGCTTACAACATGTTAGCAATAGCACTTTTTAACAGAGCTAGCATATTGCCCCCACAATCCGGGTCCTCATTTTACCCACCTCGGAAGGGTGGAAGGCTGAGCTGGTGGTGAGATTTGAACTGCTGACCTGCAGATCTAGCAGTCAGCTTTAGTGGCCTGCAGTACTGCACTCTTCCCACTGCGCCACCTTGGCTCGGATCCTAAAAGGGGGCAAAATTTGCTTAACAACTATTTTGCTTAGCCGCAGAAATTTTAGGCTCAACTGTGGTTGTAAATCAGCAGATTACAAGAGCTGATCTAAACACACACACACACACACACACACACACACACACACTGCAATAATCCTGTGCTTTTTAGCCTCTGTGAAGGTCACCTCCCTCTCCCTACTGGAATACTCCGGAGGCCTCTTCCTGAGCCAAGATTTGGCTTTTCCACCGCATTCTGACATATTCCTTAGGAGAAAACACTCCGTGTCATTCCGCTCTCAAGCATTTATTCCTTATGTGCGCATAGCTGTTGTCAGTTTCAGTTAACGTCATGCGAGAGAACCGGGGATCAGCCGGTATCTCTGCCAAGCCGTCTGGATCATGCCTCCTCTGGCACTGGCCGCTTCCAGAGCGAAGAGCTGACAGGGTGAGTTAAGATAGGGAGGTCTTGTGACCGACCCCTGCACATCAGTGGCACCAGCCAGGCTAGACCGAGGCTCCGGCTTCTCAGCTCTGGCATGCTGGCTTCCTGACTGACGGGACATATTTGCTCCCCAGCCAACTCTGTCCCTAGCTGCTTCCCTCCCTCGCCCTGGCCCTCCCTCCTTCCCCCTCTCTCTTTCTCTCCCTCTCTCTCTCTTTCTCTCTCTCTCTCTTTCTCTCACCCCCTCTTTTCTCTCTCTCCCTCTCTCTTTCTCTCTCTCTCCCTCTTTCTCTCTCTCCCACTCTTTCTTTCTCTCTCTCCCCCTCGCTCTTTCTCTCTCCCCCTCTCTCTTTCTCTCTCCCCCTCTCTCTTTCTCTCTCTCCCTCCCTCTTTCTTTCTCTCTCTCCCCCTCTCTCTTTCTCTCTACTCCCTCTTTTCTCTCTCTCTCCCTCTTTCTATTCTCTCTCTCCCTCTTTCTTTCTCTCTCTCTCCCCCTCTCTCTTTCTCTCTCCCCCCTCTTTCTCTCTCTCTCCCCTTTTCTCTCCCTGCTCTTTCCCCATCTCTCTCCCTCTACTTCCTTCTCTCTCCCCCCTCTTTAGCTTCCTCTCTCTTTCTCTCTCTCTCTCTCCCTCTCCCTCTCTCTCTTCCTCTTTCTCTCTCTTCCCTCCCCTCTCTCTCCTTCTCTCTCCCCTCTTTCCCTCCCCTCTCTCTTTCTCTCTATCCCTCTCCCTCTCTTTCTCTCCCCCCTCTCTCTCCCTCCCTCTCTCTACCCCCTCTCTTTCTCTCTCCCTCTCTCCCTCTTTTTCTCTCCCCTCTCTTTCCCTATCTCTCTTCCTCTAATTCCTTCGCTCTCCCTCCTCTCTCTCTCCTTCTCTCTCTCCCCTCTTTCTCTCTCTCTTCTCTCTTTCTCTCCCTCTCCCCCTCATCCCTCATTCTTTCTATCTCTCTCTCCCCTCTCTCTCCCTCCCTGCCTCTCTTCCTCTTTCCCCCTCCCTCCCTCTTTCTGCCCCTCTCTCCCTCCCTCCCCCCTCTCTTCCTCTTTCTCCCTCTCTCTCTCTGCCCACTCTCTCTCTCTTCCTCTCTCCCTCCCCCTCCTTCTCTCACACTCTCTCTCTTCTGCAAGCCCAATCCCTTTTGCTCCTACAATTGCAACTGCACCAAAGGAAGGGATTTTGTCCTGTCACATTCAACACACAATTTCAGGCTTCGTAATGTAAACAACCATTAAAGGTTGGAGGATATAGGCAGCTTGCTAATTAGATTGACATTTCGGCCTTTCTTTTTTTTTAAAGCAAAGCATGTGGCCTTTAGTTTAAAAAGCACCGCTGAGACACTAATGACTTCAAGAGGAAAAAACTTAAAAAAAATAAAATCAGCCGCATACATTTCGCTGTGAAATACATTCGACATACAGTGGATGCACGCACATCCTCTTAGAAGCAAAATCAGCTCAGTAGCGGGAATCGCCCCACCCCGCTGCCCAAACCGGCAGCGATGGCTGGCTGGACACGCCCCTGAACCGGTCCTCCAGCTTGAAATCTATCTACCAGAGTCAAATTTATGAGAAAATAGCCCTCTGCGCATGCGCAAAACCACCTGGAAATGCGCAGATTAGTTTAACCCAGGAGCGAAACGCGCACTTCCAGCACAAACGAGAACCAGTAGCAAAGCTATGTAGAACCAGTAATGAGCTGCAGCATGGATGGTCTGGGTCGCCATCTCGGTAGGAAAAACAGAGATGCGCACGCAGCTCCGCATCGCCATGTGCTGGTGTGAGATTCAGCTGCTGTGCATGCACAGGAAGTGAAATCTTGCATAAAGACGCTCGTGTGCGGGTTTTCACCGATTTTTGGCTTTTTTTGCTTCTGCACATGCACGGAAGCAAATAAACCACCGACAATTGGTGGAATTTTGCACGTGCAAACATCAGCGCATGAAATTTCACTTTCCCCACATGCCCAGAAGTTGAATTTTGCACCAGCGAGCACCTGTGCAAGATTGACCTCAGGCATGTGTGCCACAGGTTCGCCATCATGGCTCTAGGACATCTGTTTATTATTTATTTATTATTTATTAATTAATTAGATTTGTATGCCGCTCCTCTCCGAAGACTCGGGACGGTTCACAGCATATAATACAAAACAGTAAATCTAATTAATTAAAAACTACCTAAGCTAAAAACCCAATACAGTGATACCTTGTCTTACAAACTTAATTGGTTCCGGGATGAGGTTCTTAAGGTGAAAATTTGTAAGATGAAACAATGTTTCCCATAGGAATCAATGGAAAAGCGATTAATGCGTGCAAGCCCAAAATTCACCCCTTTTGCCAGCCGAAGCGCCCGTTTTTGCGCTGCTGGGATTTCCCTGTGGCTCCCCTCCATGGGAAACCCCACCTCCAAACTTCTGTGTTTTTGCGATGCTGCAGAGAAATCCCAGCAAAAACGAGCGCTTCACTGGCAACGGAAGTCCGGAGGTGGGGTTTTCTAGCAAAGGGAGCATCACTGAAATTGTAGCATCGCAAAAACACCGAAGTCCTCGAAACCCCACCTCCGGACCTCTGTGTTTTTGTGATGCTGCGATTTCACTGAGGCTCCCCTCACTGGGAAACCCCACCTCCGGACTTCCGTTGCAAGTGAAGAGCCCGTTTTTGCGCTGCTGGGATTCCACTGCAGCATCACAACAACACGGAAGTCTGGATATGTAGTTTCCCATGGAGGGGAGCCTCAGAGGAATCCCAGCAGCGCAAAAACGGGTGCTTCGCTGGCAACGGAAGTCCGGAGGCGGGGCATCCCAATGGTGGCGGTGGGTTTGTAAGGTGAAAATAGTTTGTAAGAAGAGGCAAAAAAATCTTAAACCCCAGGTTTGTATCTCGAAAAGTTTGTATGACGAGGCATTTGTAAAACGAGGTATCACAGTATATTAAAAATCAATCGAACAAATTCAAATCACAGCCATAGATTTAATTACCCCAAGCCTGCCGACATAAGTCAGTCTTAAGTCTCTTGCGAAAAGCGAGGAGGGTGGGGGCAGTGCGAATCTCTGGGGGGCAGCTGATTCCAGAGGGCCGGGGCCCCCACAGAGAAGGCTCTTCCCTTTGGTCCCGCCAAGTGACATTGTCTGGTTGACGGGACCTGGAGAAGGCCGACTCTGTAGGGCCTAACCAGTCGCTGGGATTCATACAGAAGAAGGCGGTTCCACAAGTATTCTGGCCTGGTGCCATGTAGGGCTTTATAGGTCATTACCAACACTTTGAATTGTGTCTGGAAACCAATCGGCAACCAATGCAGTCCGCGGAGTGTTGGAGAGACATGGGCGTGTCTGGGGAGGCCCATGACCGCTAGTGCGACTGCATTGTGCATGATTTGAAGTTTCCGAACACTCTTCAAAGGTAGCCCCATTTTTTCCAGGATTTATAGGTCACTCCATCCAAGTGTAACTCTGCATAATAATAACAATAACAACAATAACAACAACAACAATAATAATAATGATAATACTTTATTAGACTTGTATGCTGCCCCTCTCCGAAGACTAGGGGCAGCTCACAACAACAATGGAACAATACAGATACAAATCTAATAATTAAAAACTGTAACTAAAACCCATTACCTTAAAAAACAATTGATACTACACAATCATAACCACACATAACTTTCAATGGTCCAGGGGGGGGGGGGGATACACTAGTTATCCCATGCCTGGCGACATAGATAGGTCTTGAGGCTTTTGCGGAAGGCAAGGAGGGTGGGGGCAGTTCAAATCTCTGGAGGGAGTTGATTCCAGAGGGCTGGGGCTGCCACAGAGAAGGCCCTTCCCCTAGTCGCCGTCCCCCCCGACAATATTGTCTGGTCGACGAGACCTGAAGAAGGCCAACTCTCTGGGACCTAACCCGATTCTGGGATTCATGTGGCAGAAGGCGGTCCCGTAATTATTCTGGTCCGATGCCATGTAGAGCTTTTTAATAACATAAGCAACATGACATTCGGTGTGAAAACTGGAAAGCAGAATGATAAAGTTTGATGGAGCACCCACAACTTCTGGAAGCAAGTTGTTCCATTGATTAATTGTCCTCACAGTCGGGAAATGTGCAGTCAACGAAGCAGTGGAAATGTGCCGGTGCCTAGAGGCTGTTGGGGTCTGGATGGGTGTCAACAAGCTCAAACTCAATCCAGACAAGACGGAGTAGCTGTGGGATTTGCCTCCCAAGGACAATTCCATCTGTCCGTCCATTTCCCTGGAGGGGGGGTGTTGTAATTATTGACCCCCTCAGAGATGGTTCGCAACTTGGACGTTCTCCTCGATCCACAGCTAACATCATCTTTCGGCTGTGGCGAGGAGGGCATTTGCCCAGGTTCGCCTGGTGCAGCAGTTGCGGCCCTACTTGGACAGGGGGGTCATTACTCACAGTCGCTCATGCCCTTATCACCTTGAGGTTTGACTACTGCAACGCTCTCTACATGGGGCTACCTTTGAAAAGTGTTTGGAAACTTCAGATCGTGCAGAATGCGGCCGCGAGAGCTATCGTGGGGCTTCCTAGATTCGCCCACGTTTCTACAACACTCCGTGGCCTGCACTGGCTGCCGATCGGTTTCCGGTCACAATTCAAAGTGTTGGTAATGACCTTTAAAGCTCTACATGGCACTGGACCAGAATACCTCTGGAACCGCCTTTTACCGCATGAATCCCAGCGGCCGATAAGGTCCCACAGAGTTGGCCTTCTCCAGGTCCCGTCGCCCGAACAGTGTCATTTGGCGGGCCCCAGGGGAAGAGCCTTCTCTGTGGCGGTCCCGGCCCTCTGGAACCAACTCCCCCCCCGGAGATTAGAACGGCCCCCATCCTCCTTGTCTTTCACAAGTTACTCAAGACCCACCTGTATTGCCAGGCATGGGGGAACTAAGACATCTCCCCCAGGCTTTTTATATTTCATGTTTGGTATGTATGTGCTGTATGGTTTTTAATTGCTGGGTTTTTTATATATTTTTTATTATTAGATTTGTCTCATTGTTACATTGTTTCTTATTACTGTTGTGAACCACCCCAAGTCTTCAGAGAGAGGCGGCATACAAATCTAATGAATAATAATAATAATAATAATAATAATTATTATTATTATTATTATTATTATTAAATTATTAAATTTCTCCTTCGTTCTAGGTTGCTTCTCTCCTTGATTAGTTTCCATCCATTGCTTCTTGTTCTGCCTTCAGGTTCTTTGGAGAATAGCTTGACCGCCTCTTCTTTGTGGCAACTCCTCAGATATTGGAACACCATCATGTCAACCTTAGACCTTATTTCCATTAAACTAGACACATCCAATTTCTATAACCGTTCTTCATACTCTCACACAGAATTCTCATTTGTGAACAGAGACAGAATTGGATTTATTTATTTATTGTTAGAGTTGAAAGGGGCCATAAAGGCCATCGAGTTCAACCCCCTGCCCAAGCAGGAACCCTATAGCACACCAGTCAAGTGGCAGTTCAATCTTCTCTTAAAAATGTCCAGAGTGTTGGAATTCACAACATCCGCTGGTAGGTTGTTCCATTGGTTGATCGCTCTGACCGTCAGGAAGTTCCTCCTTATCTCCATGTTGAATCTCCCTTGGTCAGCTTCCAGCCGTTGTTCCTCGTCTGGCCCTCTGGTGCCCTGAAGAATAAAGTGATTCCCTCCTCTCTGTGACATCCCCTCGTATACTTGTAGACTGCTATCATGTCCGCTCTGGCCCTCCTTTTCTCTAGGCTATCCATGCCCAATTCCCTCAGTCTCTCTTTGTAAGTCTTGGTTTCCAATCCCTTAATCATCTTTTTCTGCCTGAAGATGTACAAAACAAGTTTCTGGGGAAGTTTGCATTATTATTATTATTATTATTATTATTATTATTATTATTATTATTATTATTATTATTAATTAGATTTGCATGCCGCCCCTTTCCGTAGACTCGGGGCGGCTCACAACACAATAAAACAGTTCATGACAAATCTAATAATTTGCAATTTAAAATATTTTTTAAAAACCCATTATTAAGCAGACATACATACAAACATACCATACATAAATTGTATAGGCCCGGGGGAGATATCTCAGTTCCCCCATGCCTGACGACAAAGGTGGGTTTTAAGGAGTTTACGAAAGGCAAGGAGGGTAGGGGCAGTTCTAATCTCTGGGGGGAGCTGGTTCCAGAGAGTCGGGGCCGCCACAGAGAAGGTTCTTCCCCTGGGGCCCGCCAACCGACATTGTTTAGTTGACGGGACCTGGAGAAGGCCCACTCTGTGGGACCTAATCGGTCGCTGGGATTCGTACGGCAGAAGGCGGTCTCGGAGATATTCTGGTCCGATGCCATGAAGGGCTTTAAAGGTCATAACCAACACTTTGAATTGTGACCGGAAATTGATCGGCAATCAATGCAGACTGCGGAGTGTTGGTGTAACATGGACATATTTGGGAAAGCCCATGATTGCTCTCGCAGCTGCATTCTGCACGATCTGAAGTTTCCGAACACTTTTCAAAGGTAGCCCCATGTAGAGAGCATTACAGTAGTCGAACCTCGAGTTGATGAGGGCATGAGTGACTGTGAGCAGTGACTCCCGGTCCAGATAGGGCCGCAACTGGTGCACCAGGCGAACCTGGGTAAACGCCCCCCTCGCCGCAGCTGAAAGATGTTTCTCTAATGTGAGCTGTGGGTCGAGGAGGACGCCCAAGTTGCGGACCCTCTCTGAGGGGGTCAGTAATTCCCCCCCCCCCCCAGGGTTATGGACGGACAGATGGAATTGTCCTTGGGAGGCAGAACCCACAGCCACTCCGTCTTATCCGGGTTGAGTTTGAGCTTGTTGACACCCATCCAGACCCCAACAGCCTCCAGGCACCGGCAAATCACTTCCACTGCTTCGTTGACTGGGCATGGGGTGGAGATGTATAACTGGGTATCATATCTACAACCGTTCTTCATACTCTCACACAGAATTCTCATTTGTGAACAGAGACAGAATTGGATTTCTGCCTGAAGATAGAAAACAAGTTTCTGGGGAAGTTTGCAGTATAGTATATTACTACCACAGAAGAAGAAAGAAGGAATGTAAATTACAACTTTGAAAGTTATCTTTTCCCCCACCCCCAACTGTTCATTTAATTAGAATGAAGTAATAGGAAAACCATCATTGCAATCTTTACATGCCAAGGATAAGTTGCAAGCTGAATTTTGAAAGCTTCCATCTGCCTCAGTTGGCAAAGACTTCCTCTAAAACCCATTCAATTTTTCACTGAATTTCAAATCCATTAATTTATAGTTTAAGATGTCCTCATAACAGAAGATCTTTCCAAAAATCACACATTCCATAAACGCAGCTCTTTAATTTTCAAGTCATGCAAAGTTCTGGCAAAATCCAAGCGCTGCTTGAAAATATTCCATCAGGTCATGTGACTTTCAGAAGGCAAAAACTTTACGCTAATGTATACTGGCAACGGGGATTAAGAATAAAACTAATAGCACAAGCCCAGCTATGCAAACAAAACTTCACATCAAACAGGAATATAAAGAAAAAGAACAGGAATATACCTTTTTGGTCCAATGGTTGCAACTGGACTACCCTGATTTTTTTTTTAAAAAAATAAAAAATAAAAACCACTTTGCTTTACTAAATGCAATTATATAAATGCTGCAGTTGGCTACAAAACATAGGACAACCGACACAAATCTACTGTTAGGCAAGGACAAGGTCCAGTAAAAACAACTTAAAATTATAACTATGGAGAAAAATAAAAGAGGCCTTCATTTTTTTTGACACAGAAGATGGAAGTCAACCAAGGAGGACTTAAGCGAAATGCTAGATCACATCATACAAGCGTAAAGTAGAAGACGTCATTTTGACCGCAGAGTTCAATTTATCAGGGCAGGATTTACACCAGATGATTATCTACAATCCACTTAAACATACCGTATTTTTCGGTGTACAGCTCATATTAGAGAAACATCTTTCGGCTGTGGCGAGGGGGGCGTTTGCCCAGGTTCGCCTGGTGCACCAGTTGCGACCCTATTTGGACCGGGAGTCACTGCTCACAGTCACTCATGCCCTCATCACCTCGAGGCTCGACTACTGTAATGCTCTCTACATGGGGCTACCCTTGAAAAGTGTTTGGAAACTTCATGTGGTGCAGAATGCAACTGCGAGAGCAATCATGGGCTTTCCCAAAAATGCCCATGTAACACCAACACTCCACAGTCCGCATTGGTTGCCGATCAGTTTCCGGTCACAATTCAAAGTGTTGGTCATCACCTATAAAGCCCTTCATGGCACCGGACCAGGGTATCTACGAGACCGCCTTCTGCCGCACGAATCCCAGCAACCGGTTAGGTACCACAGAGTGGGCCTCCTCCGGGTCCCGTCAACAAAACAATGTCGTTTGACGGAGCTCAGGGGAAAAGCCTTCTCTGTGGCGGCCCCGGCCCTCTGGAACCAACTCCCCCCGGAGATTAGAATTGCCCCCAACCTCCTTGCCTTTCGTAAGCTCCTTAAAACCCACCTCTGCCGTCAGGCATGGGGGAACTGAGATATTCTTTCCCCCTAGGCCTTTATACAATTCATGTATAGTATGTTTGTACGTATGGATGTTTGGTTTTACAATAAGGGTTTTTTAGTTGTTTTAGTATTGGATTTACATGCTGTTTTTTTGTTACTGTTGTTAGCCGCCTTGAGTCTACAGAGAGGGGCGGCATACAAATCCAATAAATTAATAAATAAAATAAATAAATAAGACACACCCTTTCCCTCCCTAAAAGAGGCTGATAATTAGGGTGTGTCTTATGCTATCACGCATGGGTGAGTGCCCACGCCCATAATTCAATGCCTGGGGAGGGTGAAAACAGCTTCCCCTGCCCCCCGGAGGCCCTCTGGAGGCTGGAAACGGCCTGCTTCCCAACTTCTGGTAGGCCCAGTAGGCTCGTGTTTTGCCCTCCCCAGGCTCCAAAGGCTCCAAAAACTCCCTCCCCCATGCTCATGCCCTCATCACCTCGAGGTTCGATTATTGCAACGCTCTCTACATGGGGCTACCTTTGAAAAGTGTTCGGAAACTTCAGATCGTTCAGAACGCAGCCGCAAGAGCCATCGTGGGGCTTTCAAGATTCGCCCACGTTTCTTCAACACTCCGTGGCTTGCATTGGCTGCCGATCAGTTTCCGGTCACAATTCAAAATGTTGGTCATGACCTTTAAAGCCCTACATGGCATTGGACCAGAGTACCTCCGGAACCGCCTGCTACCGCATGAATCCCAGCGACCAATAAGGTCCCACAGAGTTGGCCTTCTCCGGGTCGACTAAACAATGTCGTTTGGCGGTCCCCAGGGAAAGAGCCTTCTCTGTAGTGGCCCCGGCCCTCTGGAACCAACTCCCCCCGGAGATTAGAACTGCCCCCACCCTCCCTGTCTTTCGTAAACTACTCAAGACCCACTTATACCGCCAGGCATGGGGGAGTTGAGACACCTTTCCCCCAGGCTTTTTAATACTTCGTTTTATGTTTGGTATGAATGTGCTGTTTGGTTTTTTTAAAAATAATGATAGGGTTTTATATGTTTTTTAATATTAGATTTGTTCCACTACTATATTGTTCTTATTACTGTTGTGAGCCGCCCCGACTCTTCGGAGAGGGGCGGCATACAAATCTAATAAATAATAATAATAATAATAATAATAATAATAATAATAATGACATGTATCATATTTTAGCAAAAACAAGAGAAGGACACATGATTAATGGATCTAAATAGAAGGGAGTTTAGTTTAGTTTAGTTTAGTTTAATCAGATTTGTATGCCGCCCCTCTCCGCAGACTCGGGGCGGCTCACAGCAACAACAACACAATGTAAAACAAATCTAATATTTAAGTTAATTTTAAAAAACACCACAAATTAAAACCAATCATACACACTAGCGTACCATGCGTACATTTTAGAATCCTAGGGGGAGGGAACATGTCAATTCCCCCATGCCTGACGACAGAGGTGGGTTTTAAGGAGCTTACGAAAGGCTAGGAGGGTGGGGGCAACTCTGATATCTGGGGGGAGTTGGTTCCAAAGGGTCGGGGCCGCCACAAAGAAGGCTCTTCCTCTGGGTCCCGCCAAACGACATTGTTTAGTTGACAGGACCCGGAGAAGGCCAACTCTGTGGGACCTAACTGATCGCTGGGATTCGTGCGGCAGAAGGCGGTCCCTGAGATATTCTGGTCCAGTGCCAGAAGGGATTTTGTTGAGAGTCTCCAGTCTTGCTTTTTGCCAGCTTCTCCTTTCCCCATCCCATTTCGTTTATGAAATTAATTTAAAGAAACCGCCATTTCCATATGAGAAAAACATTGCAGCCATGCTAATTACAAGCCTCGCTTACAAAGATAAGTATTTTAGAACAGTGTCAGATGCCTCCACAGCCCTGTTTCTATTCTTCCTCTCTTCGTTTTACCTGCTTCTGTTCTCTTCCTGCTCAAACTCAAAATAGCCCCACTCCTTTTAACTGCTGAAAATGTATTTACGAAGGGAAAAAATCCTCGATAAGACGGTAATTTTGCTTGGCTGTATTTTGAGAGTCTTTGCCCTACAAACCGCACTTTGTAATTGTTTAATCTTTAAGGTTCCATAGCCACTCTGAGCTGCTTACAGATAAGAAAAAAATGTTAAGAAAATGAAATACAGTGATACCTCTACCTAAGAACGCCTCTACTTATGAACTTTTCTGGAAAAGAACCGGGTGTTCAAGATTTTTTTGCCTCTTCTCAAGAACCATTTTCCACTTACAAACCCAAGCGTCCGAAACTGTAACTGGAAAACACAGGGAGAAGCCTCCATGGGGCCTCTCTAGGAATCTCCTGGGAGGAAACAGGGCCAGAAAAGGCAGGGAGAAGCCTCCATGGGGCCTCTTTAGGAATCTCCTGGGAGGAAACAGGGCCGGAAAAGGCAGGGAGAAACCTCCATGAGGCCTCTCTAGAAATCTCCTGAGAGGAAACAGGGCCAGAAAAGGCAGGGAGAAGCCTCCGTGGGGCCTCTCTAGGAATCTCTTGGAGGAAACAGGGCCTCCACCCTCCCTGTGGTCTCCCCAATCGCACACATTATTTGCTTTTACATTGATTCCTATGGGAAAAATTGATTCTCCTTACAAACTTTTCTACTTAAGAACCTGGTCATGGAATGAATTAAGTTTGTAAGTAGAGGTACCACTGTATATCAAGAGAAGGCAGCTAAACTGGAGTGGGTTTGGGGAGAATTGTTCCACTGTAACCATCAATGGCTTCAGAGAAACGTATTTGTTTCATCCTTTTGGGTCGTGTTTGTGGGTTTGGGAAAATTGTTTTGTTGAAGGGCCCAGAGATAGTTTGGAGAGGCTAAATCAGTGATGGCGAACCTATGGCATGGGTGCCATAGGTGGCACACGGAGCCATATCTGCTGGCACGCGAGCCGTTGTCCTAGCTCAGCTCCAACATGCATGTGTGTGCCAGCCAGCTGATTTTTGGCTTGCACAGAAGCTATGTGTCCTTGGAAGAAGCCGATTATCTAGGTCCCCAGCAGTCGGGTTTCAGGGCCGGTTACAGCACGGAAACCGCTTTGGTCGCGTTGATGGATGATCTCTGGCGGGCCCGGGACAGGGGTTTATCCTCTGTCCTGGTGCTCCTTGACCTCTCAGCGGCTTTCGATACCATCGACCATGGTATCCTTCTGCACCGGCTGGAGGGGTTGGGAGTGGGAGGCACTGTCCTTCAGTGGTTCTCCTCCTACCTCTCTGGCCGGTCGCAGTCGGTGTTAGTGGGGGGCCAGAGGTCGACTCCTAGGTTTCTCCCTTGTGGGGTGCCTCAGGGGTCGGTCCTCTCCCCCCTGCTATTCAACATCTACATGAAACCGCTGGGCGAGATCATCCAAGGACATGGGGTGAGGTATCATCAATATGCGGATGATACCCAGCTTTACATCTCCACCCCATGCCCAGTCAACGAAGCGGTGGAAGTGATGTGCCGGTGCCTGGAGGCTGTTGGGGCCTGGATGGGTGTCAACAGACTCAAGCTCAACCCGGATAAGACGGAGTGGCTGTGGGTTCTGCCTCCCAAGGACAATCCCATCTGTCCGTCCATCACCCTGGGGGGGGAATTATTGACCCCCTCAGAGAGGGTCCGCAACTTGGGCGTCCTCCTCGATCCACAGCTCACATTAGAACAACATCTTTCAGCTGTGGCGAGGGGGGCGTTTGCCCAGGTTCGCCTGGTGCACCAGTTGCGGCCCTATCTGGACCGGGACTCATTGCTCACAGTCACTCATGCCCTCATCACCTCGAGGTTCGACTACTGTAATGCTCTCTACATGGGGCTACCTTTGAAGAGTGTTCGGAAACTTCAGATCGTGCAAAATGCAGCTGCGAGAGCAGTCATGGGCCTACCTAGGTATGCCCATGTTTCACCATCACTCCGCAGTCTGCATTGGTTGCCGATCAATTTCCGGTCACAATTCAAAGTGTTGGTTATGACCTTTAAAGCCCTTCATGGCATCGGACCAGAATATCTCCGAGACCGCCTCCTGCCGCACGAATCCCAGCGACCGATTAGGTCCCACAGAGTGGGCCTTCTCCGGGTCCCGTCAACTAAACAATGTCGGTTGGCGGGCCCCAGGGGAAGAGCCTTCTCTGTGGCGGCACCGACTCTCTGGAACCAACTCCCCCCGGAGATTAGAACTGCCCCTACTCTTCCTGCCTTCCGTAAACTCCTTAAAACCCACCTTTGCCGTCAGGCATGGGGGAACTGAAACATCTCCCCCTGGGCACGTTTAATTTATGCATGGTATGTCTGTGTGTGTGACTGTTAGCATATGGGGTTTTTTAAATATTTAAATATTTTAAATTTGTCTGATTGCTTATGATTTGTTTTTTACATGTTGTGAGCCGCCCCGAGTCTTCGGAGAGGGGCGGCATACAAATCTAAGTAATAAATAAATAAATAAATAAATAAATGCCCATGTTACATCAACACTCTGCAGTCTGCATTGGTTGCTGATCAGTTTCCAGTCATAATTCAAAGTGTTGGTTATGACCTATAAAGCCCTTCATGGCATCGGACCAGAATATCTCTGGGACCGCCTTCTGCCGCACGAATACCCACGACCAGTTAGGTCCCACAGAGTGGGCCTTCTCCGGGTCCCGTCGACTAAACAATGTCGTCTGGCGAGACCCAGGGGAAGAGCCTTCTCTGTGGTGGCCCCCTAGAGATTAGGACTGCCCCTACCCTCCTTGCCTTTCGTAAGCTTCTTAAAACCCACCTCTGCTGCCAGGCATGGGGGAATTGAGATATCTCCCCCAGGCCTATATAATTTATATATGGTATGTTATGTGCATGTCTTGTTTTTAAATAAGGGGTTTTAAGGTATTTTTAAATATTAGATTTGTTATTATACTTTGTTTTATTATTGCTGTGAGCCGCCCCGAGTCTATGGAGAGGGGCGGCATACAAATCTAATTAATAATAATAATAATAATAATAATAATAATAATAATAATACAGGATCTTATTTTCAGAAAAACACGGTAATGCACTCTCGCTTGCCAATTCAAAAAACATATCTTAACAATACTGAGTAAGGACTATCTGTGCTGATAGAATGGTATGAGGCAACTCACAAGAACTGGATAAGTAGAAATGCTTGTTCCCCTTTGAGAGACATGTCAAGATATCTTCTATTTTCAAAAAAAACCCGTTCCCTTTCCCCCTTCAGAATTCTAAGTATTTGAAAAGTATGGAAAGGAATTCTTCGCCGCTTCTTTCTTTGCCCTATATTCATATTACATCCAACTTTAAAAGTCCTGTGTGAGTAGCGGAGAACTTTAAAACAGATGTTTACAAACTATATTTTGCAGTTCCTTAGTTTTGAAAATAATTTTTAATTGAAAGTTTTAATAGAAATCAGTAAGGGAAAACACAAGCTAAATTCAGAGAGAATCAAGGAAAAAGAGAATAAAAAGTGTACAGAAATAAGAGAGAGAACACAAGAAATGCTTCCGATCTTCATCACCAGTATAAACTTAATAATTCATCACCTGCTACAACACTGCATGCAACTACTTCTTCTTCCCATAAACCAACCTTCATCCCTACATAAATCCATGAATCATTAATTTTCTTCCCATTTCAAAAGTCTCTTCAAGGCTTCAACTGACTGTAACCAGAATTATTGAAATACAGTGGTACCTCTACTTACAAACTTAATTCGTTCCAAGTTCTTAAGTAGAAAAGTTTGTAAGAAGCAATTTTTCCCATAGGAATCTATTTAAAAACAAATAATGTGTGCGATTGGAGAAACCACAGGGAGGGTGGAGGCCCTGTTTCCTCCCAGGAGATTCCTAGAGAGGCCCCACGGAGGCTTCTCTCTGCCTTTTCTGGCCCTGTTTCCTCCCAGGAGATTCCTAGAGAGGCCCCATAAAAGCTTCTCCCCGCCTTTTCCGGCCCTGCTTCCTCCCAGGACATTCCTAGAGAGGCCCCATGGAGGCTTCTCTCTGCCTTTTCCTGCCCTGTTTCCTCCCAGGAAATTCCTAGAGAGGCCCCACGGAGGCTCCTCCCTGCCTTTTCCAGTTACAGTTTCGGAGGCTCGGGTTTGTAAGTGGAAAATGGATCTTGAAAAGAGACAAAAAAGTCTTGAACACCCAGTCCTTGTCTAGAAAAGTTCGTAAGTAGAGGCGTTCTTAGGTAGAGGTACCACTGTACACCAGAAACATCAGATATTGTAGGTAGGTAGGTAGGTAGATACTGTAGGTAGGTAGGTAGGTAGATACTGTAGGTAGGTAGGTAGATAGATAGATACTGTAGGTAAGTGGGTAGGTAGATAGATAGATAGATAGATAGATACTGTAGGTAGGTAGGTATGTAGGTAGATAGATAGATAGATACTGTAGGTAGGTAGGTAGGTAGATGCTGTAGGTAGGTAGATAGATACTGTAGGTAGGTAGGTAGGTAGATAGATACTGTAGGTAGGTAGGTAGGTAGATACCGTGTTTCCCCGAAAGTAAGACAGTGTCTTACTTTCTTTTTATCCCCAAAAGCCCCACTATGTCTTACTTTCGGGGTATGTCTTATATTGGAAAAAAATTGTCGAATTTTTTGTTTTAACCATAAAATTAACATTTATTAACAACCTGAACAGACGGAGGCGGCAGACGCGGTGACGTATGGAGGGGGGGCGGCGCGGAAGTGGGCATGAGGCGGCGCTCATTAAGATCAGAGGGAGGTGGCAGACGCGGCAACGTATGGAGAGGGGGACGGCGCAGGCGTGGGCAGGAGGCGGCGCTCATTTGGATCAGACGGAGGCGGCAGACGCGGTGACGTATGGAGGGGGGGCGGCGCGGAAGTGGGCAGGAGGCGGCGCTCATTAAGATCAGAGGGAGGTGGCAGACGCGTCGACGTATGGAGAGGGGGACGGTGCGGACATGGGCAGGAGGCGGCGCGCAGCTAGATGAGAGGGAGGCGGCAATACCCCCGTGTTTCCCCGAAAGTAAGACATATGTCTTACTTTCGGGGTACGGCTTATATTAGCTGACCCCGCTGAAACCCCCGATACGTCTTACAATCGGGGGTGTCTTACTATCGGGGAAACAGGGTAGATACTGTAGGTAGGTAGGTAGGTAGATAGATAGATACTGTAGGTATGTAGGTAGGTAGGTAGGTAGGTAGATAGATAGATAGATAGATAGATAGATAGATAGATAGATAGATAAGATAGACAGACAGACAGACAGACAGACAGACAGACAAATAAATAAATAAATGTTTATTTCACACTATCTACAGTATATACAAGAATCATGACCGGCACGGAGGGCACACTGGTAGCATCAAAGACGGAAGGCCTTTGCTGAGAATGACCCTCTGCACCTGCGCAGGAGCCTTTGGGCATGCACAGAGTGTTCTTTGCAAGCCGCTTTCAAGGAGCGGCGACTGGAGGACCGGTTCGGGGACGAGGGCAGCCAGCCAGCCATCTGTGCCAGTTCGGCGAGCGAGAGCAAATTTCCACCACCAGTTCAGGCAAACTGGTCCGAACTTGCAGCAACCCACCATTGCTGGAAACATTGAGGACCTCTGCTCTAGACTTTTAACTGCTGAAGATACATTCCTGAAGTCTAAGCAGTGCCTATTCTAAACAATGCGTTCCTGTCTATTTTTCCCCGGAACAGAAGAACCAGACATTTAAAACAAAAACAAAACTTGGATTCTCAGTAAGCCGTATCAGCCGTGCAGAATTCTCAGTCTGGAATTAAAGAGCAAAGTATTACTTGAATACATCACGCTCTCTACACGGGGCTACCTTTGAAAAGTGTTCGGAAACTCCAGATCGTGCAGAATGCAGCTGCAAGAGCAATCATGGGCTTTCCTAAATACGCCCATGTTACACCAACACTCCGCAGTCTGCATTGGTTGCCGATCAGTTTCCGGTCACAATTCAAAGTGTTGGTTATGACCTATAAAGCCCTTCATGGCACCGGACCAGAATATCTCCGGGACCGCCTTCTGCTGCACGAATCCCAGCGACCGATTAGGTCCCACAGAGTAGATCTTCTCCGGGTCCCGTCAACTAAACAATGTCGTTTGGCGGGACCCAGGGGAAGAGCCTTCTCTGTGGCGGCCCCGGCCCTCTGGAACCAGCTCCCCCCAGAAATTAGAATTGTCCCCACCCTCCTCGCCTTTCGTAAGCTCCTTAAAACCCACCTCTGCTGTCAGGCATGGGGGAACTGAGAAAATTCCTTCCCCCTAGGCCTTTACAATTTATGCATGGTATGTTTGTATGTATGTTTGGTTTTTAGTTGTTTTATTATTGGGTTGCTTTATATTGTTTTTATCACTGTTGTTAGCCGCTCCGAGTCCACGGAGAGGGGCGGCGTATAAATCCAATAAATAAATAAATAAATAAATCACTGCAGGACGATTCTTTTTTTTTTAAAAAAAAATATTTTTATTGATTTTGTAAGTATGGTTACATAAAACAAACATAAAACAGTGCACAGTGCATGTGCCCATCACCTGACCGAGAAAAAAAAAACCCACCGCCACCACCACCAATTGCGGGGTGTTCAAATATTTACTAGTTTATATATATATATATATTTGTTATACTGAAAGAGTGATTGGAGTTTATTTTTCACATTTGCATCACAGATTCTACTCAGCATATAACCTTTCCCCTTATTCCATCGTGCCATCAGCTTCTCCAGTTTATTGTCATCAAAATTGTTTAATCTTATTTCCATGATTTCAAAATGTATGTGATCCACCATGTACCAGTACCAGTACCAGTTCTGTAGTGTCCATTTTATAGACTCTTTCCAACCCAATACCACTACCGCTTGAGCACTGTCCAGTGCTGCAGTTTTTATGTAAACGCTGGTTTCTCTTCAGATCGTATAAATCTTTCGCCCTTCTACTGCAGGACGATTCTAAGAAAAAGGAACGGACTCAGAAGCATCTCCTAGCATTCGATCTGCGCTGCCTCAAAGTTTTGTCAACAAAGTTGAAGCAAAGAGCAGGGATGATGTAGCTGCAGGTCTGGTGTTTCAATGCAAGGTACCACAGAGGACAATGTGGACAGGAACTTTTGCTCAACTCAACAGACATTCACAGTTAAAGGGAAATTTTGTCAATATTGACAAAATTGAACGGGTCCAAAGACGGGCTACAAGAATGGTGGAAGGTCTTAAGCATAAAACGTATCAGGAAAGACTTCATGAACTCAATCTGTATAGTCTGGAGGACAGAAGGAAAAGGGGGGACATGATCGAAACATTTAAATATGTTAAAGGGTTAAATAAGGTCCAGGAGGGAAGTGTTTTTAATAGGAAAGTGAACACAAGAACAAGGGGACACAATCTGAAGTTAGTTGGGGGAAAGATCAAAAGCAACCTGAGAAAATATTATTTCACTGAAAGAGTAGTAGATCCTTGGAACAAACTTCCAGCAGACGTGGTAGATAAATCCACAGTAACTGAATTTAAACATGCCTGGGATAAACATATATCCATCCTAAGATAAAATACAGAAAATAGTATAAGGGCAGACTAGATGGACCATGAGGTCTTTTTCTGCCGTCAGACTTCTATGTTTCTATGTTTCTAAAGCCAAAAAAAAGGAAAACTGATCCCACAGCTTAGTAAGTTTTCCCCGAAGGCCTCTTCTGTAGCATCGGGAAGGTTATGCTGCCATTTTCCTCCGGCTTACGAATTCAAATTCCTGGTGTAGCAACACCCAGAGTTGAGCTGCCCATTTGATTAATCCAAAAGGAATGTTGTGGTCTCCCCAACGGAACAGGCCGATACAGTTCGATCCAGCTTCAGGCGGTATCAAGGGATAATTTTAATTTTTTTTTGCAAACTGGTGTTTGTTTCTGAATCATAGGTGATGCGTTTTCCTACTGGGAGGAGTACAATTCCGGAGCCAAAAAAATTTGAAAAGACAGGGCCTTGATGGGCTGGTCCACAATTCGCCTCCCGAGATTAACATCCAAAAGGAATGATACGATGCATCCCAGCTTCATGGTTCTATTACAACAGTGTTTCTCAATTATTTTCTGTTATGCTTCCCCCCCCCCCGAAGAAGTAAATATTTCGCACCCCCCCAACTCTCCGAAGGGACAGCAGGTAGAGTGCAGTACTACAGCAGGTAGAGAGCTGTACTGCAGCAGGTAGAGAGCTGTACTGCAGCAGGTAGAGAGCTGTACTGCAGCAGGTGGAGAGCTGTACTGCAGCAGGTAGAGAGCTGTACTGCAGCAGGTAGAGAGCTGTACTGCAGCAGGTAGAGAGCTGTACTGCAGCAGGTAGAGAGCTGTACTGCAGCAGGTAGAGAGCTGTACTGCAGCAGGTGGAGAGCTGTACTGCAGCAGGTAGAGAGCTGTACTGCAGCAGGTAGAGAGCTGTACTGCAGCAGGTAGAGAGCTGTACTGCAGCAGGTAGAGAGCTGTACTGCAGCAGGTAGAGAGCTGTACTGCAGCAGGTAGAGAGCTGTACTGCAGCAGGTAGAGAGCTGTACTGCAGCAGGTAGAGAGCTGTACTGCAGCAGGTAGAGAGCTGTACTGCAGCAGGTAGAGAGCTGTACTGCAGCAGGTAGAGTGCTGTACTGCAGCAGGTAGAGAGCTGTACTGCAGCAGGTAGAGTGCTGTACTGCAGCAGGCAGAGAGCTGTACTGCAGCAGGTAGAGAGCTGTACTGCAGCAGGTAGAGAGCTGTACTGCAGCAGGCAGAGAGCTGTACTGCAGCAGGTAGAGAGCTGTACTGCAGCAGGTAGAGAGCTGTACTGCAGCAGGCAGAGAGCTGTACTGCAGCAGGCAGAGTGCTGTACTGCAGCAGGTAGAGTGCTGTACTGCAGCAGGCAGAGTGCTGTACTGCAGCAGGCGGAGAGCTGTACTGCAGCAGGCGGAGAGCTGTACTGCAGCAGGCGGAGAGCTGTACTGCAGCAGGCGGAGAGCTGTACTGCAGCAGGCGGAGAGCTGTACTGCAGCAGGCGGAGAGCTGTACTGCAGCAGGCGGAGAGCTGTACTGCAGCAGGTGGAGAGCTGTACTGCAGCAGGTGGAGAGCTGTACTGCAGCAGGTGGAGAGCTGTACTGCAGCAGGTGGAGAGCTGTACTGCAGCAGGTGGAGAGCTGTACTGCAGCAGGTGGAGAGCTGTACTGCAGCAGGTGGAGAGCTGTACTGCAGCAGGTGGAGAGCTGTACTGCAGCAGGTGGAGAGCTGTACTGCAGCAGGTGGAGAGCTGTACTGCAGCAGGTGGAGAGCTGTACTGCAGCAGGTGGAGAGCTGTACTGCAGCAGGTGGAGAGCTGTACTGCAGCAGGTGGAGAGCTGTACTGCAGCAGGTGGAGAGCTGTACTGCACCAGGTGGAGTGCTGTACTGCAGCAGGTAGAGAGCTGTACTGCAGCAGGTAGAGAGCTGTACTGCAGCAGGTAGAGAGCTGTACTGCAGCAGGTAGAGAGCTGTACTGCAGCAGGTAGAGAGCTGTACTGCAGCAGGTAGAGAGCTGTACTGCAGCAGGTAGAGAGCTGTACTGCAGCAGGTAGAGAGCTGTACTGCAGCAGGTAGAGAGCTGTACTGCAGCAGGTAGAGAGCTGTACTGCAGCAGGTAGAGAGCTGTACTGCAGCAGGTAGAGAGCTGTACTGCAGCAGGTAGAGAGCTGTACTGCAGCAGGTAGAGAGCTGTACTGCAGCAGTAGAGAGCTGTACTGCAGCAGGTAGAGAGCTGTACTGCAGCAGGTAGAGAGCTGTACTGCAGCAGGTAGAGAGCTGTACTGCAGCAGGTAGAGTGCTGTACTGGCAGCAGGTAGAGAGCTGTACTGCAGCAGGTAGAGAGCTGTACTGCAGCAGGTAGAGAGCTGTACTGCAGCAGGTAGAGTGCTGTACTGCAGCAGGTAGAGAGCTGTACTGCAGCAGGTAGAGAGCTGTACTGCAGGCCACTGAAGCTGACTGATCTGAAGGTCAGCGGTTCAAATCTCATCACCAGCTCAAGGTTGACTCAGCCTTCCATCCTTCCGAGGTGGGTAAAATGAGGACCCGGATTGTGGGGGCAATAGGCTGGCTGTGTTAAAAAGTGCTATTGTTCACATGTTGTAAGCCGCCCTGAGTCTAAGGAGAAGGGCGGCATAAAAATTGAATAAATAGATATATAGATATATATATAGATATATATATAGATAGATAGATAGATAGATAGATAGATAGATAGATAGATAGATAGATAGATAGATAGATAGATAGATAGATAGATAAATTTCTTGCAATATTTAGCACGTTTTCACTGAAAAAACTCAAACGGCTTATTGGCGTGATTGGAGTGTAATGTTTAAGCGACTTTAATTTTTCATGCTGTCCACTGTCGACATTTTTAGACCCAGTAAACCTACTGGTCTTTCCTCGTCCCCCACTGTAGTCATAGTGAAACCAAGCGCTACATAGGGAAAGCAAGTAGGATGCTTGGCTGCATAGCTAGAGGTATAACAAGCAGGAAGAGGGAGATTATGATCCCGCTATGTAGAGTGCTGGTGAGACCACATTTGGAATACTGTGTTCAGTTCTGGAGACCTCACCTACAAAAAGATATTGAGAAAATTGAACGGGTCCAAAGACGGGCTACAAGAATGGTGGAAGGTCTTAAGCATAAAACGTATCAGGAAAGACTTCATGGACTCAATCTGTATAGTCTGGAGGACAGAAGGAAAAGGGGGGACATGATCGAAACATTTAAATATGTTAAAGGGTTAAATAAGGTCCAGGAGGGAAGTGTTTTTAATAGGAAAGTGAACACAAGAACAAGGGGACACAATCTGAACTTAGTTGGGGGAAAGATCAAAAGCAACTTGAGAAAATATTATTTTACCGAAAGAGTAGTAGATGCTTGGAACAAACTTCCAGCAGACATGGTTGATAAATCCACAGTAACTGAATTTAAACATGCCTGGGATAAACATATATCCATCCTAAGATAAAATACGGAAAATAGGGCAGACTAGATGGACCATGAGGTCTTTTTCTGCCGTCAGACTTCTATGTTTCTATATGCTTCGTTGTATTTCCTCTTCTTAACTTTCGGGAGTCTTACATTTGTCTCATTATCTCCGTCTCTCTCCTCCTTTCTCTTCATCTCTGTTAAATATTTTTCCATAGTGTCTCTTAAGAGTTTGTTATATGCACTTCATATCTCCTACACTGTGTGCTATTGTTTGGTGCAAAAAAAACCCCCTACTCGCTGGGCCAAAAAAAGCACATTGCCCAGGGTCATGCGCCTCCCCTGCCATCACTCTGCAGCCCCCCCAGGGGTCTCGCCCCACTATTTGAGAAACACTGTGTTACAAGGATGAAATTTTCCAAATTGCCCTGCTTGCAGTGCAAGAGTGTCTACCAACGTATCAATAACAACAGGATGAACATAGAATAACAGAGTTGGAAGGGACCTTAGAGATCTTCTAGTCCAATCCCCTGTACCATTTAAGACTAATATTTGTTTGTTTGTTTGTTTATTTATTGGATTTGTATGCCGCCCCTCTCCGTAGACTCGGGACGGCTAACAACAATGATAAAAACAGCATGTAACAATCCAATAATAAAACAACTAAAAACTCTTATTATAAAACCAAACATACCATGCATAACTTGTAATGGCCTAGGGGGAAGGAATATCTCAACTCCCCCATGCCTGGCGGCATAAGTGAGTCTTGAGTAGTTTACGAAAGACAGGGAGGGTGGGGGCAGTTCTAATCTCCGGGGGGAGTTGGTTCCAGAGGGCCGGGGCCGCCACAGAGAAGGCTGTGTCTCTTCTTACAAGTCTCTGGTAATGGAGCACTCACAACTTCTGGAGACAGGCCGTTCCACTGATCAATTGTTCTAACTGCCAATAAATTTTTCCTTAGTTCTAGGTTGATTCTCTCTTGATTACTTTCCATCCATTGCTCCTTGTCCTGCCCTCTGGTGCTTTGGAAAATAGGTTGACCTCCCCTTCTTTGTGGTAGCCCCTCAAATATGGGAACACTCCTATCATGTCACCACTGCTCCTTCTTTTAACTAGACTAGATATACCCAATTCCTGCAACTGTTCTTTGCATAATTTAGTTCAGGGGTGTCAAACAAGGAGTGGTAGGCCACGGCCACGCCACGAAGGAGAAAAACATTGTGATATGTCACGTGATGATGAGGGTTTGACACCCAGGTTTTAGTCAGTCAGTATCTATTGTGAGTGTCTTGCGTTGGGAGATGAGTGATAAAAAATGGAAGAAGAGTACTGTCTAATATCTACGTATATTTACCTATGTAGCATGACTGTAGCATAATTATTATCATTATCCTCTTTACTAAGCCCTCTTATTGGTACTATTATCCGTAGTAGTATTATTATTATTACTTCGTTGCTTTGCATGTACATTTGGAATTTTTGCACGGAAGACAAATTCCTTGTGTGTCTCAACATTAGTTGGCCAAATAAAGTATTCTATGCTATCCCATGCCATGCCATGATTCTATTCTATTCTACAGAATCATAGAAGATTGACGGCAGAAAAAGACCTCATCGTCCATCTAATCTGCCCCTATACTATTTCCTGTGTTTTAACTTAGGATGGATATATGTTTATCCCAGGCATGTTTAAATTCAGTT
>NW_027248703.1:0-34431 GCF_031021105.1 Erythrolamprus reginae | reverse complement strand
TTCTCACTGAGAGCTAGCAACTTGAGAGGGCAAAAAAACCAGGTTCAAATTGGACTGGGAAATCAGAAGTGACAAGTGTCCTCACTGAGAGCTAGCAACTTGAGAGGGCAAAAAACCAGGTTCAAATTGGACTGGGAAATCAGAAGTGACAAGTGTCCTCACTGAGAGCTAGCAACTTGAGAGGGCAAAAAAACCAGGTTCAAATTGGACTGGGAAATCAGAAGTGACAAGTGTTCTCACTGAGAGCTAGCAACTTGAGAGGGCAAAAAAACCAGGTTCAAATTGGACTGGGAAATCAGAAGTGACAAGTGTTCTCACTGAGAGCTAGCAACTTGAGAGCGCAAAAAAACCAGGTTCAAATTGGACTGGGAAATCAGTAGTGACAAGTGTCCTCACTGAGAGCTAGCAACTTGAGAGGGCAAAAAAACCAGGTTCAAATTGGACTGGGAAATCAGAAGTGACAAGTGTCCTCACTGAGAGCTAGCAACATGAGAGGGCAAAAAAACCAGGTTCAAATTGGACTGGGAAATCAGAAGTGACAAGTGTCCTCACTGAGAGCTAGCAACTTGAGAGGGCAAAAAAACCAGGTTCAAATTGGACTGGGAAATCAGAAGTGACAAGTGTCCTCACTG
Organism: Erythrolamprus reginae; assembly: GCF_031021105.1. NCBI lineage: Eukaryota > Metazoa > Chordata > Lepidosauria > Squamata > Dipsadidae > Erythrolamprus > Erythrolamprus reginae. Next base: position 33,799 of record NW_027248703.1, on the reverse strand, counting down.
AGAGCTAGCAACTTGAGAGGGCAAAAAACCAGGTTCAAATTGGACTGGGAAATCAGAAGTGACAAGTGTTCTCACTGAGAGCTAGCAACTTGAGAGGGCAAAAAAACCAGGTTCAAATTGAACTGGGAAATCAGAAGTGACAAGTGTCCTCACTGAGAGCTAGCAACTTGAGAGGGCAAAAAACCAGGTTCAAATTGGACTGGGAAATCAGAAGTGACAAGTGTCCTCACTGAGAGCTAGCAACTTGAGAGGGCAAAAAAACCAGGTTCAAATTGGACTGGGAAATCAGAAGTGACAAGTGTTCTCAATGAGAGCTAGCAACTTGAGAGGGCAAAAAACCAGGTTCAAATTGGACTGGGAAATCAGAAGTGACGTGTCCTCACTGAGAGCTAGCAACTTGAGAGGGCAAAAAAACCAGGTTCAAATTGGACTGGGAAATCGGAAGTGACAAGTGTCCTCACTGAGAGCTAGCAACTTGAGAGGGCAAAAAAACCAGGTTCAAATTGGACTGGGAAATCAGAAGTGACAAGTGTTCTCACTGAGAGCTAGCAACTTGAGAGGGCAAAAAAACCAGGTTCAAATTGGACTGGGAAATCAGAAGTGACAAGTGTCCTCACTGAGAGCTAGCAACTTGAGAGGGCAAAAAAACCAGGTTCAAATTGGACTGGGAAATCAGAAGTGACAAATGTCCACACTGAGAGCTAGCAACTTGAGAGGGCAAAAAAACCAGGTTCAAATTGGACTGGGAAATCAGAAGTGACAAGTGTTCTCACTGAGAGCTAGCAACTTGAGAGGGCAAAAAAACCAGGTTCAAATTGGACTGGGAAATCAGAAGTGACAAGTGTTCTCACTGAGAGCTAGCAACTTGAGAGGGCAAAAAAACCAGGTTCAAATTGGACTGGGAAATCAGAAGTGACAAGTGTTCTCAGTGAGAGCTAGCAACTTGAGAGGGCAAAAAAACCAGGTTCAAATTGGACTGGGAAATCAGAAGTGACAAGTGTCCTCACTGAGAGCTAGCAACTTGAGAGGGCAAAAAAACCAGGTTCAAATTGGACTGGGAAATCAGAAGTGACAAGTGTCCTCTCTGAGAGCTAGCAACTTGAGAGGGCAAAAAACCAGGTTCAAATTGGACTGGGAAATCAGAAGTGACAAGTGTTCTCACTGAGAGCTAGCAACTTGAGAGGGCAAAAAAACCAGGTTCAAATTGAACTGGGAAATCAGAAGTGACAAGTGTCCTCACTGAGAGCTAGCAACTTGAGAGGGCAAAAAACCAGGTTCAAATTGGACTGGGAAATCAGAAGTGACAAGTGTCCTCACTGAGAGCTAGCAACTTGAGAGGGCAAAAAAACCAGGTTCAAATTGGACTGGGAAATCAGAAGTGACAAGTGTTCTCACTGAGAGCTAGCAACTTGAGAGGGCAAAAAACCAGGTTCAAATTGGACTGGGAAATCAGAAGTGACGTGTCCTCACTGAGAGCTAGCAACTTGAGAGGGCAAAAAAACCAGGTTCAAATTGGACTGGGAAATCGGAAGTGACAAGTGTCCTCACTGAGAGCTAGCAACTTGAGAGGGCAAAAAAACCAGGTTCAAATTGGACTGGGAAATCAGAAGTGACAAGTGTTCTCACTGAGAGCTAGCAACTTGAGAGGGCAAAAAAACCAGGTTCAAATTGGACTGGGAAATCAGAAGTGACAAGTGTCCTCACTGAGAGCTAGCAACTTGAGAGGGCAAAAAAACCAGGTTCAAATTGGACTGGGAAATCAGAAGTGACAAATGTCCACACTGAGAGCTAGCAACTTGAGAGGGCAAAAAAACCAGGTTCAAATTGGACTGGGAAATCAGAAGTGACAAGTGTCCTCACTGAGAGCTAGCAACTTGAGAGGGCAAAAAACCAGGTTCAAATTGGACTGGGAAATCAGAAGTGACAAGTGTTCTCACTGAGAGCTAGCAACTTGAGAGGGCAAAAAAACCAGGTTCAAATTGAACTGGGAAATCAGAAGTGACAAGTGTCCTCACTGAGAGCTAGCAACTTGAGAGGGCAAAAAAACCAGGTTCAAATTGGACTGGGAAATCAGAAGTGACAAGTGTTCTCACTGAGAGCTAGCAACTTGAGAGGGCAAAAAAACCAGGTTCAAATTGGACTGGGAAATCAGAAGTGACAAGTGTTCTCAGTGAGAGCTAGCAACTTGAGAGGGCAAAAAACCAGGTTCAAATTGGACTGGGAAATCAGAAGTGACAAGTGTCCTCACTGAGAGCTAGCAACTTGAGAGGGCAAAAAAACCAGGTTCAAATTGGACTGGGAAATCAGAAGTGACAAGTGTTCTCACTGAGAGCTAGCAACTTGAGAGGGCAAAAAAAGCAGGTTCAAATTGGACTGGGAAATCAGAAGTGACAAGTGTTCTCACTGAGAGCTAGCAACTTGAGAGGGCAAAAAAACCAGGTTCAAATTGGACTGGGAAATCAGAAGTGACAAGTGTTCTCACTGAGAGCTAGCAACTTGAGAGGGCAAAAAAACCAGGTTCAAATTGGACTGGGAAATCAGAAGTGACAAGTGTTCTCACTGAGAGCTAGCAACTTGAGAGGGCAAAAAAACCAGGTTCAAATTGGACTGGGAAATCAGAAGTGACAAGTGTCCTCACTGAGAGCTAGCAACTTGAGAGGGCAAAAAACCAGGTTCAAATTGGACTGGGAAATCAGAAGTGACAAGTGTCCTCACTGAGAGCTAGCAACTTGAGAGGGCAAAAAAACCAGGTTCAAATTGGACTGGGAAATCAGAAGTGACAAGTGTTCTCTCTGAGAGCTAGCAACTTGAGAGGGCAAAAAAACCAGGTTCAAATTGGACTGGGAAATCAGAAGTGACAAGTGTTCTCACTGAGAGCTAGCAACTTGAGAGGGCAAAAAAACCAGGTTCAAATTGGACTGGGAAATCAGAAGTGACAAGTGTTCTCACTGAGAGCTAGCAACTTGAGAGGGCAAAAAAACCAGGTTCAAATTGGACTGGGAAATCAGAAGTGACATGTGTCCTCACTGAGAGCTAGCAACTTGAGAGGGCAAAAAAACCAGGTTCAAATTGGACTGGGAAATCAGAAGTGACAAGTGTCCTTACTGAGAGCTAGCAACTTGAGAGGGCAAAAAAACCAGGTTCAAATTGGACTGGGAAATCAGAAGTGACAAGTGTTCTCACTGAGAGCTAGCAACTTGAGAGGGCAAAAAAACCAGGTTCAAATTGGGCTGGGAAATCAGAAGTGACAAATGTCCTCACTGAGAGCTAGCAACTTGAGAGGGCAAAAAAACCAGGTTCAAATTGGACTGGGAAATCAGAAGTGACAAGTGTTCTCACTGAGAGCTAGCAACTTGAGAGGTCAAAAAAACCAGGTTCAAATTGGACTGGGAAATCAGAAGTGACAAGTGTCCTCACTGAGAGCTAGCAACTTGAGAGGTCAAAAAAACCAGGTTCAAATTGGACTGGGAAATCAGAAGTGACAAGTGTTCTCACTGAGAGCTAGCAACTTGAGAGGGCAAAAAAACCAGGTTCAAATTGGACTGGGAAATCAGAAGTGACAAGTGTTCTCACTGAGAGCTAGGAACTTGAGAGGGCAAAAAAACCAGGTTCAAATTGGACTGGGAAATCAGAAGTGACAAGTGTCCTCACTGAGAGCTAGGAACTTGAGAGGGCAAAAAAACCAGGTTCAAATTGGACTGGGAAATCAGAAGTGACAAGTGTTCTCACTGAGAGCTAGCAACTTGAGAGGGCAAAAAACCAGGTTCAAATTGGACTGGGAAATCAGAAGTGACAAGTGTCCTCACTGAGAGCTAGCAACTTGAGAGGGCAAAAAAACCAGGTTCAAATTGGACTGGGAAATCAGAGGTGACAAGTGTCCTCACTGAGAGCTAGCAACTTGAGAGGGCAAAAAAACCAGGTTCAAATTGGACTGGGGGGGGGGGGTGGCCGGCATGAAAAATAACCATTGCCAGCCTCCGAACTGCCGTCGGCCCACCATCTGCGAATGCGCGGCCATGGAAAACAGGACGCGCATGCGCAGATGGTGTTTTTACTTCCGCACCGCTACATTGCGAAAAATCGATTATCGCGAGGGGTCCTGGAATGGAACCCTCGCGATAATCGAGGGATCACTGTATTGTATTGTAGTATGTTTAACATAATATAAGTATAAAGTAGAGATAGAAAAGATAAAAAAGACATTAGGACAGGAACAATGGTGCACTTATGCATACCCCTTACAGGCCTCTTAGGAAAGGGGAGAGGTCTGTTGTAGATAATGTAAGGTTGACGATTTTGGGATTGGGGGAGGAAACAACAGAGTCCGGTAGTTGATTCCAGGCGTTGACCATTCTATTTCTGAAATTGTATTTTCTGCAGTCTAGTCTGGAGTGATTTACATTTAGTTTGTATCTATTGCGTGCTCTTTTGTTGTTGTTGTTAAAGGTGAAGTAGTCACTAACAGGGATTGATGTATGATTTTATGAACAACCTTTAAATCAGTTCTAAGGGCTAAGCTGTAAATTTTCTAAATATAGTAATTGAAATCTGGAGGAGTAAGGTAATTTGTTGTGTGAAGAGGAGTGGAGGACTCTTCTTGTGAAGTACAGTATTTCTGGACTCCTTCAATTGTATAAATATCTGTTATGCAGTGTGGATTCCATACAGGTGAGCTGTATTCAAGAATTGGTCTGACAAATGTTTTGTATGCTTTGGTTAATAGTTTGGTATTTCTAGAGAAGAAGCTGCATAGAATTAAGTTTGTGACTCTTAGTACTTTTTTGGCAATGCTGTTGCAGTGGGCTCTGGCACATACATTCGAAATGAGTACTCCAAGGTCTTTGACTGAGTGAGGGTCTTTTGCTAGTTTAGTTTGTCCAAGTTGAATTATCTTGTATATCAAAAGTCTAAAAAGTCTACACACTTTAAGGATAATGTAGGAGTTCAAAAGGGAGGGACTTGCTGCTGTTGAAATGGATTTAACCAAGAAAGGTATCAGAATAAATCAAAACTGAACTCCTGATACTCTTACAAAGTAAAAGGCAGTAATGTTCTCCATACATATTTAAGCAACTTCATGATAGTTTAGGGATAACCCACTGCATTTTAATTAATATATTAATTATTATTTAGCATATAACAATAACTTTGGGGACGGTATAGGTAGGTATAATAGCAATTGATGGAAGCCCCACCATCTGCCTTCCTGCTGAAGAATGGTTGTCTATTAAGGTGATGGACAAGATCCAGGTACCAAGTTCTCCGGAAAGCTTTGAGTGTAGAAATATTATTGATAAGATAAAAGTATTAGCAAACCTTGTAAGCTTTGGTTGAACTATGTTATTACTAAAATGTATGCATTACCGTTATTAATTTTTACTGTTTTGGTCTTCTTGTGTTATGTAATGTCATGTGGTGTCTTTTAAAAGTTGGTTTTGTACATATGTATATTTGTATTTATATGTTTTTAAAACTGTTCAATAAAATGTTTTTTTTAAAGTGTGTGGAATCAATAGAAAAAAATGGGGAGTAAAAGGCCTTGGAAAGCTCTTGGACTAAATGAATTGGGGAGGGAGAGAGAAGAAGAAAGGGAGAGAGAGAGGAGGAGGAGGAAGAAGGAAAGGAGGGAGGGAAGAGAAAATAAAGGGATGGTAGGAATGTTGGGGTTTAGTCGGTTCTCCCTTTGACAGGAGGTTGGGAGTTTGATCCTCGGTAAAGGCAGATGTAAGTTCCGTTGCATGGGAGGAGGGTTGGACTAGATGACCTGCAAGGTCCCTTCCAACTCTGTTGATGTGTTCATCTGAACTGGCTGGATTGCCTGGCCCTGGCCCCTCCTTCTGGCCTCCCCTGCCTGGCCCCGCCCTGCCTCACCCCTCCCCTTCTGACGGTTCCCCCCCCCCCTTCCGAGAAAACGACCTGCCTGAAGATCCCGTGGTTCATTTGGGATTCCCCGCCGGTTCCCTTTCTACGCCAAGTGAAGGGGTTGTCAAAAGGCTGCTGAGGCCAGAATGGGGCTTCCTCGAAAGTAGGAATAGGGAGCAGTCAGCAAGGAGGACCAATGAGAAGTCTCCCTTCTGTAGCGTCATCGGTCTCCGGGCACTCTCCTTTGACTTCACCCACTGGAGAAGAGAGTTCCACGCAGAGAAGAAGCCCTAGTTGGTTCTTCAGGCCGAGATTCCCCCCTCCCACTTTCCCCGCTTCTCTCTCTCCTCCTTCAGGTGAAGCCACAGAGGACTCTGCCCAGAAGCCGATGACGCTCGAGCAGGCAGAATTCCCATTGGCTTTGTCCCTCGTTCTGGCCCCTCCCACCTCCAACGGCCGAGATAAACGCTTCCTTGCAACACCCCCTCTCGCCCCATGCAGAACCGCGGATTCTTCCTCGGGCTGGAAGCATCTGGCACACGCACACACACACACCCTTATAAAAGCGGGGTTCCTTCCTGGGGGTCCTGAAGAGCATCCAAATGTTCCTGCCACCAAGTGGGAAAGAAGACCCAAGGGAGAGAAATTCCCGCGCTGGCTGTGATTGTGCGTTGGAGGAGATAGGAAGCCCCCCCCCCCCTTGGAAGATCTCTCTCTCCCTCCCACGGTTGCCTGCCATCTGGTGGGACCTCCTTCCAAGGGATGCTCCTCCTGGCCCCTGTCTCTTGATTGGGGGGGAGGGGTGTCTCTGTGGAAAGGGTGGGGGCAACGGACGGACTCCGGGGAAGACTCCCCTCCCCTTACGTGCCTTTTTTTCATCAGGCTGGAGAGCGAGAGCAGCAGAGGCGGGCAAAAGTCAGATACGCATGCTCAGTTCCGTTTTGAGGCTAAGGAGCTGCCAGGGCAGCGCTGGGTGTGGAAGGAGCCCCCTGGTGGCTCGCCGCGGGACTGAGATCTGACACGTGACAGGTGGAGGGAGTGGATAACGGGTCACCAAGGGGCTCATTTCAGCTGAGGAGAAAGCTCCAACACCAAGTGACACCGAGCAGTTCACGGAGAGTCCGCATTATCTACGCCTGATGGAGGCGCAGCGCAAGCGTTAAGGCCAGAGAGTTGTGAAGTCCTAGAGCGGAAAAAAGTTCCGGTTTCCTTCCTTCCTTGCGAAAGATCCTCCCATGTGGAATTTCTCCTTCCCCCCATCCAGGAGCTACTGTGGTGAAAGCTTCTCTCGCGCAAGCTCCATTGGTCCTCTTAAGTTGTCATTTCGTCCGCTAGGCTCGAAGGCTTCTTTCTTAAGGGAGGGGAGGGGGTTTGTTGGTGAATATACGGAGTGGGGGGGCAGGCAATCCAGCCAGGGGGCTTAGCCCCTCCCCTTTCCCTGCGCTGAATTGCGGGGGGGGGGGGGGTTGGCGTGCAGGCCCTGCTGGGAGCGATAAAAATTACTCCTACAAATAATGATGCATTTGTGACTCTTAATTCTGGTGGAGAATTATCTCTATCTCACTTTCTCATAACTCATTAAAATGTCAAGGTGATGAGCAATAGTGTCTGAGCGGCACATTAGGTGAGTCCTTCAGGACTGGGCGACATAGAAGTCAAATTTAATTAATTAATTAATTAATTTTCATGCCTGAGTGGTGCGATGTATTTTGTCAATAGTTAATGAATTTAACCATAGAGGTTCTCAAATTCTGAAACAGATTCCTAAAAAGATAAATAAATTTATGCAACCCACTTTATGAATAAATTAATGTTTTCAATGGCATAAGGGCTAGGCAAGGAAATACTTTTAAATTTCATGTTATAATGCCTGTTAAATAAAACAATTACAGAATTATATAATTTAATTTTTAAATATTTAAAATATGATGTTTATGACTATGTTTTGATAGGATGAATGAACTTGCTTACTTTTGTTGATATCTGAATTTTATGCCTTGTTCTGATCAATGTCTGATAATTGCAAAAAACAAACAAACCCTGAGTTTATCAGCACTCTCCTTCAATTGATTATTAGGATTGGGTAAGAAGCTTTCTGAAAATACCTAAAAATGTTTCCATGCTAAAAAGCCAAAAATGTAAAAAATGATTTGGAATAGTAAATTTCACTATTAAAAAGTCACTCAAAAGATTATGGAATTACCAGTATGTTAGTGGAGATACATGACACAAACATTTCGGACAGAAGCAATGGACAGTAACATTTGTTATAATAATTTAAACGATTTAGTTGGGAGCTCATACACTTTTTACTGCTACTAAAAAAAGTAAGCACAGCAATGCCAAAAATTCCAAATTTTGATTATCATGTCTGAAACAAATCTTTTTTAAAAATTCCTGCATACCACTTCCAAACCAATGTTGCACTTCTTACTTTATAGAGAAGAAAACAATTGCTAGCTTTGTTTTCCAAAACCCATAAACATTGAAAGAATTTCTGTCTCCTCTTATACATTCTGTGCAGTATTTAGGAGAACAGTATCTAACATATATGGGAACATAATTGTTAAACTTTACTGAGAAGTCAGTCCCTTGTTCAAGACAGCCTATCCATATGAGCTGAGCATAGGTTTACAAATACTACTGTCTTTCTAAATAAAACCATAAATGCAACTTTAACAACTCTCCATTAAGTTATACTAACTACATTCATAGTATACTACTACAAATAGATATGTTCTTAAGAAGCTGAATATACCACTACAAATTTTGTCAAAATAAAATACTTATAATGATATTGGCCAGGAGTTCACTTCAATTAGGGCAAAATTTATACTGAAATAACAAATCACAGTATCAGCTCAGTATCAATTGTCACATTTATTTCTGGAGACATATGGAACAAGCACTATACAAGCATATTCCCTTAGTGGCTTGACAATAAATATGTATACACATTTATCAGATGAATACAAATGCAAAACATGACTACTTCCCAATTAGATCATCTTGGTTGAACAAATAAAGTCATCAGCTTTTAATTAAAACCGATATGCCTATTTCTTCTATTTTAAGCAAAGATTTCCACAAGCAAATTGCAAAAAAAACAGAAACAAGGCAACAAAACACCCAATCAGTAAGAGAAACATTCTTGGAAGTATTTAAAACTGGGTCACATATTCCAGCTATACATATGATCAGGGCCGCCGATAGACGGGTACTACAGGGAGCCCCGTACCGGGCCCGGTGATTACAGGGGCCCCGCATTAACGGTGTCAATCAGAGCTTCCCTTCGGTAAAAGAAAAATAACCCTGATGAATGGACGTGAGGGAAACTCGAGGCGCCTTCCCAAAGCAAAAGAAGGGAGGTTTGTTGTCGTGTGGGGCTGGTCTTCAGAACCCGCAGCGTTTCCCAACCGGAAGGAAGGCAGGAAGAAGGAGAGCTTCATTCTTCGCGCCTTTTTCCTGCCTTCCTTCTTTGGGGCCCAGCAGGAGAGCGCCGAAAACCGCGGCATCGAGCAGAAGCCGGGGGACAGCTGCGAGCGGGAGCCCCAGGACGGAAGTACCGGCAGCACCCCGCCCAGCTGGAACTTTCCTGGCGTCGGCGGCAAGTGTCCTTTGTGGCCCGATGGGAGGGGGGGCGGCTGCAGCGGCTGCAGGCAGTCGCGGGGAGATGGCGGCGGCGAGAGAGAGCTCCAGGCGGCGGCGAGAGGGAGCGCTCTCTCTCTCTCTCTCAGCTGACTGCAAGCGGGAGCCCTGACGTGCGGTTGGACGTGCTGTTGGACGTCGTACATGCTGGCGCTGCGGGCCTGGCATATACGGTGTCCAGCAGAACGTCCAGCTGCCATCGTCAGGGCTCCCGCTTGCAGTCAGCTGAGAGAGAGAGAGAGAGAAAGAGAGACATATAAGAGAGTCACAGAGAGAGAGAAAGAGAGACATAGCAAGAGAGGCAGAGAGAGAGAGACAGAGAAAGAGAGAGAGAAAGAGAGACATAGCAAGAGAGGAAGAGAGAGAGAAAAAGAAAGAGAGACACAGCAAGAGAAAAAGAGAGACATATAAGAGAGGCAGAGAGAGAGAGAAAGAGAGACATAGCAAGAGAGGCAGAGAAAGAGAGACAGAGCAAGAAAGAAAGACAGCAAGAGAGGCAGAGAAAGAGAGATAGAGAAAGAGAGAGAGAAAGAGAGACATAGCAAGAGAGGCAGAGAGAGAGAAAAAGAAAGAGAGACACAGCAAGAGAAAAAGAGAGACATATAAGAGAGGCAGAGAGAGAGAAAGAGAGACATAGCAAGAGAGGCAGAGAAAGAGAGACAGAGCAAGAAAGAAAGACAGCAAGAGAGGCAGAGAAAGAGAGAGAGAAAGAGAGACATAGAAAGAGAGGCAGAGAGAGAGAAAAAGAAAGAGAGACACAGCAAGAGAAAAAGAGAGACATATAAGAGAGGCAGAGAGAGAGAGAGAAAGAGAAACAGCAAGAGAGGCAGAGAAAGAGACAGAGCAAGAAAGAAAGACAGCAAGAGAGGCAGAGAAAGAGAGAGAGAAAGAGAGACATAGCAAGAGAGGCAGAGAGAGAGAAAAAGAAAGACACAGCAAGAGAAAAAGAGAGACATATAAGAGAGGCAGAGAGAGAGAGAGAAGAGAGACATAGCAAGAAAGGCAGAGAAAGAGAGACAGAGCAAGAAAGAAAGACAGCAAGAGAGGCAGAGAAAGAGAGAGAGAAAGAGAAAGAGAGACATAGCAAGAGAGGCAGAGAGAGAGAAAAAGAAAGAGAGACACAGCAAGAGAAAAAGAGAGACATATAAGAGAGGCAGAGAGAGAGAGAGAAGAGAGACATAGCAAGAAAGGCAGAGAAAGAGAGACAGAGCAAGAAAGAAAGACAGCAAGAGAGGCAGAGAAAGAGAGAGAGAAAGAGAGACATAGCAAGAGAGGCAGAGAGAGAGAAAAAGAAAGAGACACAGCAAGAGAAAAAGAGAGACATATAAGAGAGGCAGAGAGAGAGAGAAGAGAGACATAGCAAGAAAGGCAGAGAAAGAGAGACAGAGCAAGAAAGAAAGACAGCAAGAGAGGCAGAGAAAGAGAGAGAGAAAGAGAAAGAGAGACATAGCAAGAGAGGCAGAGAGAGAGAAAAAGAAAGAGACACAGCAAGAGAAAAAGAGAGACATATAAGAGAGGCAGAGAGAGAGAGAGAAGAGAGACATAGCAAGAAAGGCAGAGAAAGAGAGACAGAGCAAGAAAGAAAGACAGCAAGAGAGGCAGAGAAAGAGAGAGAGAAAGAGAAAGAGAGACATAGCAAGAAAGGCAGAGAGAGAGAAAAAGAAAGAGAGACACAGCAAGAGAAAAAGAGAGACATATAAGAGAGGCAGAGAGAGAGAGAAAGAGAGACATAGCAAGAGAGGCAGAGAAAGAGAGACAGATCAAGAAAGAAAGACATCAAGAGAGGCAGAGAAAGAGATAGAGAAAGAGAGAGAGAAAGGGAGACATAGCAAGAGAGGCAGAGAGAGAGAGAAAAAGAAAGAGAGACAGAGCAAGAAAGAAAGACAGCAAGAGAGGCAGAGAAAGAGAGATAGAGAAAGAGAGAGAGAAAGAGAGACATAGCAAGAGAGGCAGAGAGAGAGAAAAAGAAAGAGAGACATAGCAAGAGAAAAAGAAAGAGAGACATAGCAAGAGAAAAAGAGAGACATATAAGAGAGGCAGAGAGAGAGAGAAAGAGAGACATAGCAAGAGAGGCAGAGAAAGAGAGACAGATCAAGAAAGAAAGACATCAAGAGAGGCAGAGAAAGAGATAGAGAAAGAGAGAGAGAAAGGGAGACATAGCAAGAGAGGCAGAGAGAGAGAAAAAGAAAGAGAGACAGAGCAAGAAAGAAAGACAGCAAGAGAGGCAGAGAAAGAGAGATAGAGAAAGAGAGAGAGAAAGAGAGACATAGCAAGAAAGGCAGAGAGAGAGAAAAAGAGAGATATAGCAAGAGAAAAAGAGAGACTTAGCAAGAGAGGCAGAGAGAGAGAGAAAGAAAGAGAGACAGAGAGAGAGAAAGAAAGAGAGATAGCAAGAGAGGCAAAGAGAAAGAAAGAGACATATAGCAAGACAGTGAAATAGAGAGAGAGAAAAGCAAGAAAGAGATAGCAAGGGAGACAGAGAGAGAGAGAGCAAGGGAGAAAGACAGAGGAAGGGAAGGAGGGAGAGAGAAAGAGAGCAAAAAAGAGAGGAAGAAAGAAAGAAAGAAAGAGGGATGGAGAGAGTGAAAGAAGGGAAGGAAGGAAAAGAGAGAAAGAGGGAGAAATAGAGCGAAAGGGAGGAAGAGAGAGGGGGGTTTTGTCCAAACTTTTTTTTAGCCCGCCCCCCCCCCTTTCAATGTTCCCCAGGATTTTGAAAATATGAATAATGTGCCGCGACTCAAAAAAGGTTGGGAAACACTGACTTATACAACGATAGAATCCCTGTATTATCAGAGGGTTTCCAACCTTGGTGACTTTAAGACTTGCGGACTTCAACTCCCAGAGTTCCCCAGGCAGCTTCGCTGGCTGAGGAACTCTAGGAGTTGAAGTCCGCAAGTCTTAAAGTCGCCAAGATTGGAGACCTCCTGCTCTATCTACACTGCTCAAAAAAATAAAGGAAACACTTAAACAACACAATATAACTCCAAGTAAATCAAACTTCTGTGAAATCAAACTGTCCACTTAGGAAGCAACGCTGATTGACAACTTGGAGTTTATATTGTGTTGTTTAAGTGTTCGTTTCACTTTTTTTTGAGCAGTGTACTTTGAAATTAACTTGGATACCACGGGCTCGTTCAGACCTGTGTTCACCGATGGGCGTAAAAACTAGATCGAAAAGGATATTGAGATGTGAAGCAATATGAAATTGTATTTGATTTTTTTTTAACAGCTCCTATTTTAATACCACTGATAACTACACAACCCCCTGGATAATTAGAATAGAATAACAGTGGGAAGGCACCTTGGAGGTCTTCTAGTCTAACCCCCTGCTTAGACAGGAATCCTACACTACTTCAGACAGATGATTTTTTTTAAAGAAAGTAGTTATTATGTAAACATTAAAAAAATAAGTACATAATCTATCATTTTACAATACTGTATACTTATTTGTTTGTTTAAATTTTGTATTTGCATTTTATAAGACAAGCAACAAAACAACACAACATAACAAACACCACCCCCGTCCCTTTTGAACTGTTATCCTCACAGTTCCTTCTTTATATAGTTATACGGCCTGTAACATCAGCGGTTATTATATGATTATTCTATAGTTCCAGTAAAACTAAGGTCAAGTTGTTGCTATCATAATCTTATGAATAAAGTTAATTCTGGGAACATCGGGTTTTATTTACAGCTATTTTCAGATGATTATCTAACATCATCTTAAATTTTTTTTAAAAAGTAGTTTTAAAATGGCGGGGGGGGCAGACACTTAGGCTGTATGGGGCCCCAAAATTCCTGATGGCGGCCCTGCATATGATACATTCAAAAAAAAAATCCTTTAATAAAATACTGCAACCACACTAACAGATTTGCCAGCCAGAGGCTATTTGCTATAAATAGCTTGTTCCTTTCATCAGCTAGACCTCGCTACAATATTTCAGCAATGAAAAGTCTAGCACCATAATTTACTAGTAATACTTTACGTTGCCATATTACACAACATAATGCACCAGAACCAACTATGTCTAGCATTTTACATTGATTATTTATACCACTTTCAGTACTATTAAATAACAGCATAAAGCCTATGTAGACAACTCAGCTGCCCGACCAAATTCATTGTAATTACACACCAAGAGAACACGTTCTGCATGCAAAAAAAAAAAAGAGAGAGAGAGAGAGAGAGAGAGAGAAAACCCCTCAAGTTTAGTCACCCATGTCTAGGAAAGACTTGAAAGCCTGAAACACCTGTGCTCCCGGTCTAATGCAGCACAGCAGGGACACTGAGTAAGGCTCTTGAAGCTACAACCGGGCAGGCATCATGGAGCAGCCTTTTGACACATGCTAGTTAATGCTCGCCCCTTATAATATAGCATTGCAAAGGGCGCCCGCTCCAACTTTTAAGGAGCTCTTGCCAGGAAGGGAGGGAGGGAAGGAGAGAGGGAAAGGAAGGGAGGGAGGGAAAGAGGGAGGGAGAGAGGGAATGGAAGGAAGGAAGGGGGCAGAGAGGGAAAGAAGGAAGGGAGGGAGGGAGAGAGGGAAAGAAGGAAGGGAAGGGAGGGAGGGAGAAGGGAAGGAGGGAGGGAGAGAGAGAAAGAAGGAAGGAGGGAGGGAGAGAGGAGGGAAGGAGAGAGGGAAAGAAGGAAGGGAAGGAGAGAGATCACTGAGGGAATCAAACTCCCCCGCCCCCTTTCTATCAAGTTCGCAGCACCCACGTTTGCCTGTTCCGTGCAGTTGCTCTTCCTCCTGGGGGTGGAGAAGCCCGGTAGTAAAATACAGTGTATGCCACGGCACTCGCCTTGGCCACTAAACAAACCAAAGAGACAATTCAGGGCTCCCCCCCCCCCCCTGCAGCGGCAGCAACGGCGGCAGTTTGCCAGACTCCTGGATCCATCTGCCCACTGGCTTGCTTTCCTCGCTCGGAGCTTCTCCCGTCCATCGGCTGCCCTCGGAGACCAACGCCGCTCTTAGAGAAGACGCCTGGGCTGTCCCCCACCTCCCCCGCGGGGAGCGGGACGAGGCCTTCCCTCTGGCTACCTCCCGCTTCCTTAGTCCGCCGCTGGGGGAGAAACGTCCGCTTCCCGAGGGAGAAGGGAAGAGACCGCCTTCTCCCTCAGCAATTGTCGCGGCACACGGAGACACCCCCTCCCCTTGGGAGAAGCGGCCCCCTGCCCTCAGCCACTAACAATTTCAAAGAAGCCCCCCCCCCCGCAGAGAAGAAACCGCCGGGCTCGAGATCCGCCGCTGCCTTCCACAGAGATGCCGGCGCTCCCCCTCCACTCCTCCTCCTCCCCCCCAGGGTTTCCTCCACCCCCACCCCCCGCGATTTTCCCTTATTCCCCCTGCAAACAGTGTGTGTGTGTGTGTGTGCAGACAGATGCTTCCAGTCCCAGATGAAGAATCCGCGGTTCTGCATGGGGCGGGGGGGGGGGGTTCCGAGTGTTGCGAGGAAGCGTTTATATCGGCCGTTGGAGGTGGGAGGGGCCAAAACGAGGGACAGCACCAATGGGAATTCTGCCTGCTTGGGCGTCACCGGCTTCTGGGCAGAGTCCTTTGTGGCTTCACCTGAAGGAGAGAGAGAAGCAGGGAAAGTGGGAGGGGGGAGGGAGGGGGGATCTTGGCTTCTTCTCTGGGCAGAAACTCTCTCCTCCAGGGGGTGAAGTCAAGGGAAAGTCTGCTAGGAGACCGATGAGGATGCAGAAGGGAGAATTCCCATTGGTCCTGCTCCTTGCTGACTGCTCCCAATTCCTACTTTCGAGGAGGCCCCATTCGGGGCTCAGCAGCCTTCAGACGACCCCTTTGCTTGGCGTACAGAGGGAACCGGCGGGGAATCCCAAGAGATCCACGGGATCTTGAGTCACGTCGTTTTCTCAGAGGGGGGGAAGGGGAGGAAGGAACCCTCAGGAGGGGAAGGGTGAGGCAGGGCGGAGCCAGGCAGGGGAGGCCAGAAGGAGGGCCAGGCGATTCAGCCAGTTCAGATGAACACATCAACAGAGTTGGAAGGGACCTTGCAGGTCATTAAGTCCAACCCTCCGCCCATGCAACGGAACTTACATCTGCCTTTACCTAGGATCAAACTCCCAACCTCCTGACAAAGGGAGAACCGACTAAATCCCACCCTTCCCTGTATTTTCTCTTCCCTCCCTCCTTTCCTTCTTCCTCCTCCCTCTCTCTCTTTCTTCTTCTCTCTCACTCCCCAATTCATTTAGCCCAAGAGCTTTCCAAGGCCTTTTACTCCCCGTTTTTTTTATTGATTCCACATAATTTTAACAGCACATGCCATTACATAATACAAAAAGACCTAAACAATTAAAATTAATACCGGTACTGCATACATTTTAGTAGTAACATAGTTCAACCAAAGCTTACAAGGTTTGCTAAGACTTTTATCTTATCAATAATATTTCTATACTCAAAGCTTTCCTGAGAACTTGGTACTTGGATCTTGTCCATCACCTTAATAGACAACCACTCTTCAGCAGGAAGGTAGATAGTGGGGCTTCCATCAATTGCTATTATCCCTGCCTAACAAAGCAGCTCAGTCAATACACCATCCCCAAAGCTATTGCTATATGCCAAATAATAATTAATATATGAATTAAAATACAGTGGGTTATCCCTAAACTCTCATGAGGTTGCTGGCATCATGTTTAAATATGTATGGAGAACAAAAAGCACCTGCCATTACTGCCTTTTACTTTGCAAGAGTATCAGGGGTTCAGTTTTGATTTATTCTGATACCCTTCTTGGTTAAATGCATTTCAACAGCAGCAAGTCCCTCCCTTTTGAACTCCTACATTATCTTTAAAGTGTGTAGACTTTTTAGTCTTTTGATATGCAAGACAACTCAACTTGTTAGAAGCTTCCTAAAATATGTGGTCAGGTATGTTAGATGGCAGGTGACTCAGATATTTTATTTTCCTTTCCTGTGGGATCTTTTGTGCTATGAAATGCACAGGAAAGAAGAGAAGGAAGCTTTACATTGTATTTCTCGTTTTGCTTACAGGAGAATACTGAGGGTGTATTCAACAAGACTTGTGCTATCAGCTACAGCTCCTATCGGAATGTCTTCCCCATCTGGACCCTGGGGCGCTTTTCGTCCCTATATCTTGCCAGTCCCCTTTCAGGCAAATGCTCAACAAAGGCAAGAAATAGGAGGAAAATATTGGCTGCAGAAATGACCAACCGACATAGTTCAGGATTTGCTGCTCTGTAAATGTGGGGTTTGTAACCAATCTTAAACAAACACCCCACCTGTTTGTCTGAGATTCTTTTTGAGACAGGAACTTGAGGCCAATCAAAAGACTCTGTTCCAAGGAACCAGTGAAGAGAGAAATCAGTGAAACCCTGTTGCTGCTGCTGCCCTGTTGGTTATTGCTCCTTATAAGATATCTCTAAATTCAGCTACATTTAGAAGAAAAGAGCCCTAATCTGGCAAAGACGAACACATCTGAGGAAGAATGCAAATATGGAGTCTTGAAGGCTTGTGGAACTTTGCTCTTCTGACTAGTTGAAGCTCCCTTCTCTTAAGTAGAAATAAGAGGAAAAATATTAGCCACTTTTATTCTGTCCAGTCACTTTTATGCCCTATTTAGACAAAACCCTAACCCTAAGATTTCCCCCCTTCTTTCTTCCTTTTAATATTTTTAAAGATATCCCTGCTTCCTTTTGCGATTTTTCTTTATCTCTTTATATTTCATCCCTGTCCACTATTTCTCCCCCCCCCCACCCCTTGAAGAATTTTTTTTATTAAGATGCTTGTTAAATACTTTTCAATTCCTCTGGATCTCTGCTTTTTAAATGCTTGACTTTTATATGTATGATCCAAGTTTTCTGACTTTTCATTCATCATAGGTTTGCTTTAATAAACAATTTTTAAAATATTTATAATATTTTATGTCCTTGGTTTTAGTTTTCAAGTTTTCCTCCATTCTTTAAGCTCATTATCAAAAAGAGCATATTTGCACACAGCGTACAAAATATAGTGTATTAACACTTTGCATAAACAGTAATAATAATAATAATAATAATAATAATAATAATAATAATAATAATAATAATTTATTGGATTTTTATGCCGCCCCTCTCCGTAGACTCCAAATAACATTCACTTTCAGACCAATCTCTAGCCTGATCTACTGCAAATAGTTGTGTAAGCTAAAAACAAAAAATTCCTATACTAGTACTGTATAGGCTATTTTATATTAAGGAATATAAATAACATTAGGGAAATATGACCTGATTCATCCACAGTTTTTATAGGTAGTAATAAAAAGTATAGGTTTTAGAAAAATTAAAAGATGGGGTCAAAATATTTTTGTCTTCTTTTCTTAAATATGGATTTATTTTATTTCCCTTCATTTTGTAAAGGGAATGCTTATTTTTCCCGAATCAGATGGGGTTCTCCAATAGATCAACGTGCATGCATACATACATATTGTATTTCCCTGAAAATAAGACCTTGTCTTATATTTTATGAACCCTAAAATATGCACTTGGCCTTATTACCATGCACTCAAAAGCCCAATTGGCCTTATTATCAGGAGATGTCTTATTTTGGGGGAAGCATGTAGAAAAGGAGGGCAAATTGAAGGCTTAGAGAATTCTGAGAAAAGTCCATAAATATTGCACTTTCTTCTAATACTAGAACTTGAAGCATTGTATAATGTATACAATGTCGTTTGGCGTGACCCAGGGGAAGAGCCTTCTCTGTGGCAGCCCCGACACTCTGGAACCAGTTCCCCCCCAGAGATTAGAATTGCCCCCACCCTCCTTGCCTTTCGTAAACTCCTTAAAACCCACCTCTGCAGTCAGGCATGGGCGAATTGAGACATTTCCCCCGGGCCTATACAGTTTATGCATGGTATGTTTCTGTGTATGTTTTTGTTTTTAAATAAGGGTTTTTTAGTGACTTTTAAATTATTAGATTTGTTGTACAGTATATTGTTTCATTGTTGTTGTGAGCTGCCCTAAGTCTACGGAGAAGGGCGGTATACAAATCAAATCAATCAATCAATCAATCAATATTATAGTATCTTATTTATTCAGTTTGATTTGTGTAGCCATCCACTAGTTATACAACTTTGGATAACTAAAATCCAGTTAAAAAATAGATTAAAATCTATGAGCTCTAAAAATTGGGGTTTGTTTTAAAGGTGTATTTTTATGACTTAATTATCCTGCCTCCAAGCATTTGAGGGCATGTTGAAAATATTGTGCATTAAAAACCCATAATTACTGAAAAGCAGTTGTTTACGTTCTAAAATTTAAAATAAAAAACCAAGCAAAACTGCCCACAGGTTTACTGCTGGCACAGTTGTATCTACATCTGGAAGAGTTTTGAGGGTGCTACCAAAATAGCTGTCAAGTAAACTAAACATGAGACTCAAATTATAGTCTTGATTGCTTTTGATTACTTTTGAACACGTCACAGAAATTCACCTCACAAAGGAGTGATGGAGAACAGAGGGCGCCTTCCCACGAATCCCCCCTCCCTCCCCGGCCCTCCTGCGAGAGACCCCACCCCACCCCGCCGAAGGGAGTCCTCTTCTCCTGAGTTAAGCGGGGCCCCTCTCTCAGGTTTGAGCAGAGACATGGGGAAGGCATGCGGGAGGCAAAGCTTCCACGCCGGCCCTCCCCCCGTCTCCCAAAGCAAGCGACGCTGCCTCTGAGCGCGGGCAGAGCGCGAGCCGTTCCACCCCCACCCACACACCCGCTCCCAACCGTCTGTGAGGCCAACTGACCTGGGAAGATGGCGGCTGATGGTAAACCGGAAGCCGGCAACGCCATGTTTGCCTCAGGGTCGCCCACTCCAAACTCTCTTCCCGGCAGCGCTGTGGGAGGCATGGCCGGCGGCGGAGAGCGTCTTAAAAGATGCACCAAGCTAGCGCACAGGCCAATGGCGCGACCTGAGGAAACGCGTCTCTGAGGTGAGGGGCCCCCCACGAGGGGGACGTACAGGGGTCCCGCCTGCCTCATTTGTTTTTGTGGGCGGGGGTCTCCCTCCTTTGCAAGGGCTGCTTCCCGGCTGTGACCATTCGCCCCCCCTCCCGTTCAAACAACCTGACAGGGTTTTTTTTCACTCCCCCCCCCCCCATATTTTTTGCCCCCGTCAAGCTCGTGGTAGCGGCGGCTGCACCTTTAAGAGAAGGGAGGGGCCCCTGCTTCTTTCGCCCTGAGAGTTCACGGCAGCATACGGGGCTTTGCATCCAGCCAGAGCAAGCCGCCCATCTACCCCCTTCCCCTCCTTTCCCCTTCCGTGACCCTCCGTCTCTGTCCCCACCCGCAACACCCGAGACCCCGTCATGAGCTGCTGCCCACAAGGGGGGAGGGAACGCTATGGGAGTAATGAAATTTTTAGGAGACCGGCAGGATCACATCTTAAAAAAAATAAAGTTTTAAATTTTTTTTTTTAATCATTTGCGCATGCGTTGTTATGCTAGCCAGCAGGCTAGCCGGGATGGGGCAAAGTGAGGGCGAGGAGAGAGAATCAAGCATGCTGCGGTAGCCAATCAGCGCCGCTTTCCCAAGGTGCATAAATCAAACGGTCAGCCAGCAGCTAAGGAGTTTTTTTTACTTTGGAGGCAACCCAGAGCTTAGGATCCAGGGCGCCTCTCGGTTGCGCTCTTTCCCTGGACTGGGAGCAGCTGTGCATAAGGGGATACGAGTTGCCTTCTCCCTCCTCATTAGCCCACCCCTCCGTTTCTCTCTCTTTTCTTTTTTTTTAAACCCCCCCCATCACCAGTTAGGACACACCAGCTAAGATAACGCTTTGAAATGAAACCCCCCTTTCCCCTCTCAACCCCCGAATCTATGCATTCTTCCCTTTGGGCAGAGGGGGAACCGGCGGGACCCACTGCCTGATCCAAAGGGATCCCGGAGATCCTGAGACATGGCTCTTCAGCCCTTCCGCCCCACTCCACCCCTTTCCCTTTCTGTCCTTCCTCTGTCTTCTTTCCTTTCTCTTTCCCTCCTCTCCCCATTCCTTTCCCTTTCCCTTATTCTTTCCCTTTCTTTTTCTTTCCTTTCCCTTTCTGTCCTTCTTCTAGCTCCTTTTCCTTTCCCCCTCCCCCTTCATTTCTCTTTCCCTTTCCTTTTGCTTTCTTTCTCTTTCCTTTCCCTTTCTGTCCTTCTTCTATCTTCCTTTCCTTTCTCTTTCCCTCCTCTCCCCATTCCTTTCCCTTTCCCTTATTCTTTCCCTTTCTTTTTCTTTCCTTTTCCTTTCTGTCCTTCTTCTAGCTCCTTTTTCTTTCCCCCTCCCCCTTCATTTCTCTTTCCCTTTCCTTTTGCTTTCTTTCTCTTTCCTTTCCCTTTCTGTCCTTCTTCTATCTTCCTTTCCTTTCCCTTTCTTTTTTGCATATTCTCTTCTTCTATCTTCTTTCCTTTCTTTTCCTTCACCTTCTTTTCCTTTCCTTTCTCCTTCTGTCCTTACTCTATCTTCTTTCCTTTCCTTTTCTTTTTCCTTTCCTCTCCCTTTCTTCCCCCCCTCTTTATTCCACTTTTTCTCCCCCCTCTTTCCCCCTTCCTCGTTTCTTTACTACTTTTATTTTCTATTTTATGCCATGATAATAAAAATAATTAAAAGGAACCTTTTGTTTTACGATGGATTATGCAAATTTCCCTGAGGGGAAACGTGTCTCTCTCTTTCTCTCTCTTTCTCTGTGTGTCTCTCTCTGTGTGTGCAGCCAGATGCTTCCAGCCCCAGAGAAAGAATCCGCATGGGGGCAGGGCGCGGGTGTCGCGAGGAAGCGTTTATCTCGGCCGTTGGAGGTGGGCGGGGCCAGAACGAGGAACAGCACCAATGGGAATTCTTCCTGTTTGAGCGTCATCGGCTTCTGGGCAGAGTCCTTTGTGGCTTCACCTGAAGGAGGAGAGAAGCGGGGAAAGTGGGAGGGGGGATTTTGGCTTCTCTGGGCGGAACTCTCTCCTCCAGGGGCTGAAGTCAAGGGAGAGTTTGCCCGGAGACCGATGACGCTGGAGAAGGGAGAATTACCCTTGGTCCTACTCCTTTCTGGAAGCTCATAATTCCTAATTTCGAGGAAACTCCATTCTGGGCTCAGCAGCCTTTTTTCGATTCCTTCGCTTGGCGCAGAGAGGGAACCGGCGGGGGATCCCACTGCCTGAGCCCAAGGGATCCACGGGATCTTGAGACAGGTCGTTTTCTGGGGGGAGGGAGGGCGCTCAGAAGGAAAGGGGTGAGGCAGGGCGGGGCTAGGCAGAGGAGGCCAGAAGGAGGGGCTAGGGCAAGGCAAATCAGCTGGTTCAGGTGAACACATGAACAGAGTTGGAAGGGACCTTGCAGGTCATCTAGTCCAACCCTCCGCCCACGCAACGGAACCTACATCTGTCTCTACATAGGACCGAAATCCCAACCTCCTGAACCAGGGAGAACTAGCTAAATCCCACCACTCCTCCCTTCCCTGTATTTTTCTCTTCACTCCATCCTTTCCTCCTCCCTCTTCTCTCTCTCCTTCTCTCTCCCTCCCCAAGTCATTTAGCCTCACTCCCCGTTTTTTCTTTTTATTCTATATACTTTTTTTAAAGGAAAATATATTTTATTGAACAGTTTTAAAAAGATATAAATACAGATCTACATATGTACAAAACCATCTTTCAAAAAACACCACATGACATTACATAACAAGACCTAAACACTAAACAATATTCATTTATCAGTGTTGTATATTGGTATATTTTCTGTGTATCTATAACACTTGTTCATTAATTTATCTATATTCACATAATTCATTAAACTCCATCCCATTACAATTATCTCTATCTCATAACATCTTGTCTAAATTTATCCACCTTGTACCTTAGGTCCTATATACATCACTAACTATTTAACTTTGTGACTATCTTCCAACCAATTATACCAATTATTCCACATTTTTTTAAAAAAGTCTGTCTCCTCTTTAACATGAATTTCCATGGCTAATTTACACATTTCCATGCATTCTAAAATTTTAGTTATTATCATTGTATTCAAAGGAATTGTTGCTGCTTTCCAGTATGTGATTCTGGCTGCTGTTATTATATGTAGGATAAGATATGGATTATTGCTATTTATCTTCCCCTTTATAATTCCTAGTAAGAACGTTTCAAGCTTTAAATCTATTTTTTTGTTTTATGATTTCTTCTATCCATCTCTGGATAGAAACTGGAAACTTTTGCATCTCATGTGGAAACCAAGGACCCAGAGGATGAAGGGAGAATGGAGAGGCACCCACTGCAAGAGGCTTGAAGTTCAGTGTGAAGCATAGTTCCCTCTAAGCTGAGCAGTGAGCAATTGCTCACTTAAAAATCATCATCAACTCAGAGTTTTCCAAACCTGCCCAGAAGCCGAGAGGGAAAGAGTGAGAGGGAAGGAGAGAGAGAGGAAGAGAGGAAGAGAGAGAAACAGATAGAAAAAAGAGAGGAAGGAAAAGAGGAAGAAAAAGAATGGGAGTAAGGAAGAGAGAAAGAAAATCAAAATCTAGTTTGAAACTAGCTCAACTATTTAAGTGGCATTTTGATACTGATAGAGTTGCCCTATTATGAGCTCACTGTTATAGACACACAGTACAGTATTTTATTTTGAAATTCTCTGAGGCAAAACAGGGTGGGTTTTTTATTTGTTTGTTTGTTTATTTATTTATTTATTTATTATTTCTGTGCCGCCCAGTCCTGAAGGGACTGCCGCTCAGACACTATACTTTTCCACCCACCCACCCCCAAAAAATTAGAGGGAACACTGGTGTGAAGTGTCCACAGTCTGCGTTGATTTGGGGAGCCATGTCTGCTGGTGTCGGTCCACTGTGCTTCATTAAATCCAGTCACAAAGGAGTGAAGGATAAAGTGACCAGATTTTAAGATTAGGAAAGAGGGACACCATTTGGAGGGGGGGGGGGGCTAAAAAAGTTTAGTAAAAATAATTCGCAAAAATATTATCTCTCTCCTTGTCTCTTTATTTCTCTTTCCCTCCCTCTCCCCCTCTCTTTCTCGTTTCTTTCATTTTCTCCCTCCCTTTTGCTCTCTCTCTCTCTCTTTCTCTCTCTCTCTCTCTCATACACTACACTGCCGCCTTGCCCGTTGCAGCTCTTGGGTGGCGGGAAGGGCTCCTGCGAGAGAGCCCCCCATCCTCAGAGTTAAGCAGGGCCCCCTCTCAGGTTTGAGCGGAGATCCCCCCCCCCGGCGAGGGGAATGCAAAGCTTCCACGCCAGCCCTTTCCCTTCCCCCACCTGACTCCCCAAGAAAGCAGCTGTTTCACACACACACATACACGGCTCGCTCCCAACTGTTTATGGGGCCAACTGACCTGGGAAGATGGGCTGCTGTCCGTCTTGCGGAAAGAGGCAAAGGGTGGTAAACCGGAGGCTGGCAACCCCATGTCTGCCTCGGGGTCGTCCTCTCCAAACTCTCTTCCCGGCAGCGCTGTGGGAGGCCTGGACGGTGACTGAGAACGTCTTAAAAGACGCGCCGAGGTAGTGCGCTGCACAGGTCAATGGTGTGACCTGAGGAAATACCTCTCTGAGGCGGAGGGGGCACTCGGGGGACGGGGCTTCCATTGAGCTCCCCTAGAAAAGGAGCAGCGCCAGAGTTGGGACGGAGTGGAGGAAGGGGCTCTGATTGAAGCAGGCAGCCGCTGGTTTTCGGGCCGTGGCGAATCCATACCCGGCATCACTGGGGTCTTGTTGCCTCTGGTGGGGGGAACCAAAGGCTCGAGCTGCGCAGGTGACGGAAAGATTCCCCACCCGGTTTATGGGGGGAGGGAGGCTTCAGTGTTAATTGGCACTGTCGTGGATACCTCAACGAAATGCAAAAACTTTCTCCGACACCACTCCCACTTATTTTCCTATATTTCTTATATTATACAGTGATACCTTGTATTACAAACTTAATTGGTTCCGGGATGAGATTCTTAAGGTGAAAAGTTTGTAAGACGAAACAATGTTTCCCATAGGAATCAATGGAAAAGCAATTAATGCGTGCAAGCCCAAAATTTACCCCTTTTGCCAGCCGAAGCGCCCATTTTTGCACTGCTGGGATTCTCCTGAGGCTCCCCTCCATGGGAAACCCCACCTCCGGACTTCTGTGTTTTTGCGATGCTGCAGGGGAATCCCAGCAGGGGAATCCCAGCATCGCAAAAATGAGTGCTTCACTGGCAACGGAAGTCTGGAGGTGGGGTTTCCCAGTGAAGGGAGCATCAGTGAAATCGCAGCATTGCAAAAAACACCGAAGTCCTCAAAACCCCAACTCCAGGCCTCTGTGTTTTTGCGATGCTGCAATTTCACTGAGACTCCCCTTGCTGGGAAACCCCACCTCTGGACTTCCATTGCCAGCGAAGCACCCGTTTTTGTGCTGCTGGGACTCCCCTGCTTGTATCCCCCTGCAGCATCACAAAAACATGGAATTCCAGAGGTGGGGTTTCCCATGTAGGGGAGCCTCAGAGGAATGCTACCAGCGCAAAAGTGGGTACTTCACAGGCAATGAAAGTCCGGAGGCAGGGCATCCCAGTGGTGGCGGTGGGTTTGTAAGGTGAAAATAGTTTGTAAGAAGAGGCAAAAAAATCTTAAAGCCCGGGTTTGTATCTCGAAAAGTTTGTATGATGAGGCGTTTGTAACACGAGGTATCACTGTATTTTCTGTGTATCTATAACACTTGTTCATTAATTTATCTATATTCACATAATTCATTAAACTCCATCCCATTACAATTATCTCTATCTCATAACATCTTGTCTAAATTTATCCACCTTGTACCTTAGGTCCTATATACATCACTAACTATTTAACTTTGTGACTATCTTCCAACCAATTATACCAATTATTCCACATTTTTTAAAAAAAGTCTGTCTCCTCTTTAACATGAATTTCCATGGCTAATTTACACATTTCCATGCATTCTAAAATTTTAGTTATTATCATTGTATTCAAAGGAATTGTTGCTGCTTTCCAGTATGTGATTCTGGCTGCTGTTATTATATGTAGGATAAGATATGGATTATTGCTATTTATCTTCCCCTTTATAATTCCTAGTAAGAACGTTTCAAGCTTTAAATCTATTTTTTTGTTTTATGATTTCTTCTATCCATCTCTGGATAGAAACTGGAAACTTTTGCATCTCATGTGGAAACCAAGGACCCAGAGGATGAAGGGAGAATGGAGAGGCACCCACTGCAAGAGGCTTGAAGTTCAGTGTGAAGCATAGTTCCCTCTAAGCTGAGCAGTGAGCAATTGCTCACTTAAAAATCATCATCAACTCAGAGTTTTCCAAACCTGCCCAGAAGCCGAGAGGGAAAGAGTGAGAGGGAAGGAGAGAGAGAGGAAGAGAGGAAGAGAGAGAAACAGATAGAAAAAAGAGAGGAAGGAAAAGAGGAAGAAAAAGAATGGGAGTAAGGAAGAGAGAAAGAAAATCAAAATCTAGTTTGAAACTAGCTCAACTATTTAAGTGGCATTTTGATACTGATAGAGTTGCCCTATTATGAGCTCACTGTTATAGACACACAGTACAGTATTTTATTTTGAAATTCTCTGAGGCAAAACAGGGTGGGTTTTTTATTTGTTTGTTTGTTTATTTATTTATTTATTTATTATTTCTGTGCCGCCCAGTCCTGAAGGGACTGCCGCTCAGACACTATACTTTTCCACCCACCCACCCCCAAAAAATTAGAGGGAACACTGGTGTGAAGTGTCCACAGTCTGCGTTGATTTGGGGAGCCATGTCTGCTGGTGTCGGTCCACTGTGCTTCATTAAATCCAGTCACAAAGGAGTGAAGGATAAAGTGACCAGATTTTAAGATTAGGAAAGAGGGACACCATTTGGAGGGGGGGGGGGGGCTAAAAAAGTTTAGTAAAAATAATTCGCAAAAATATTATCTCTCTCCTTGTCTCTTTATTTCTCTTTCCCTCCCTCTCCCCCTCTCTTTCTCGTTTCTTTCATTTTCTCCCTCCCTTTTGCTCTCTCTCTCTCTCTTTCTCTCTCTCTCTCTCTCATACACTACACTGCCGCCTTGCCCGTTGCAGCTCTTGGGTGGCGGGAAGAGCTCCTGCGAGAGAGCCCCCCATCCTCAGAGTTAAGCAGGGCCCCCTCTCAGGTTTGAGCGGAGATCCCCCCCCCCCGGCGAGGGGAATGCAAAGCTTCCACGCCAGCCCTTTCCCTTCCCCCACCTGACTCCCCAAGAAAGCAGCTGTTTCACACACACACATACACGGCTCGCTCCCAACTGTTTATGGGGCCAACTGACCTGGGAAGATGGGCTGCTGTCCGTCTTGCGGAAAGAGGCAAAGGGTGGTAAACCGGAGGCTGGCAACCCCATGTCTGCCTCGGGGTCGTCCTCTCCAAACTCTCTTCCCGGCAGCGCTGTGGGAGGCCTGGACGGTGACTGAGAACGTCTTAAAAGACGCGCCGAGGTAGTGCGCTGCACAGGTCAATGGTGTGACCTGAGGAAATACCTCTCTGAGGCGGAGGGGGCGCTCGGGGGACGGGGCTTCCATTGAGCTCCCCTAGAAAAGGAGCAGCGCCAGAGTTGGGACGGAGTGGAGGAAGGGGCTCTGATTGAAGCAGGCAGCCGCTGGTTTTCGGGCCGTGGCGAATCCATACCCGGCATCACTGGGGTCTTGTTGCCTCTGGTGGGGGGAACCAAAGGCTCGAGCTGCGCAGGTGACGGAAAGATTCCCCACCCGGTTTATGGGGGGAGGGAGGCTTCAGTGTTAATTGGCACTAGTTTTCCATGTCGTGGATACCTCAACGAAATGCAAAAACTTTCTCCGACACCACTCCCACTTATTTTCCTATATTTCTTATATTATACAGTGATACCTTGTATTACAAACTTAATTGGTTCCGGGATGAGATTCTTAAGGTGAAAAGTTTGTAAGACGAAACAATGTTTCCCATAGGAATCAATGGAAAAGCAATTAATGCGTGCAAGCCCAAAATTTACCCCTTTTGCCAGCCGAAGCGCCCATTTTTGCACTGCTGGGATTCTCCTGAGGCTCCCCTCCATGGGAAACCCCACCTCCGGACTTCTGTGTTTTTGCGATGCTGCAGGGGAATCCCAGCAGGGGAATCCCAGCATCGCAAAAATGAGTGCTTCACTGGCAACGGAAGTCTGGAGGTGGGGTTTCCCAGTGAAGGGAGCATCAGTGAAATCGCAGCATTGCAAAAAACACCGAAGTCCTCAAAACCCCAACTCCAGGCCTCTGTGTTTTTGCGATGCTGCAATTTCACTGAGACTCCCCTTGCTGGGAAACCCCACCTCTGGACTTCCATTGCCAGCGAAGCACCCGTTTTTGTGCTGCTGGGACTCCCCTGCTTGTATCCCCCTGCAGCATCACAAAAACATGGAATTCCAGAGGTGGGGTTTCCCATGTAGGGGAGCCTCAGAGGAATGCTACCAGCGCAAAAGTGGGTACTTCACAGGCAATGAAAGTCCGGAGGCAGGGCATCCCAGTGGTGGCGGTGGGTTTGTAAGGTGAAAATAGTTTGTAAGAAGAGGCAAAAAAATCTTAAAGCCCGGGTTTGTATCTCGAAAAGTTTGTATGATGAGGCGTTTGTAACACGAGGTATCACTGTATTTATATTATATTATAATATATAATATATTTCTAATACAGTGGTACCTCGAGATACGAGTTTAATTCGTTCCTGACCTGGGCTCTTAAGTCGAGCAGCTCTTATCTCGAACGACTTTTCCCCATAGGAATTAATGTAAATAATTTTAATTGGTTCCAGCCCTCAAAAAACTCACAAAGTTAGTCTAAATTATGCAGAAAGACAAGTTTTTAATGAAGAAATGTACATGTACATATAAATGAATAATGAAGTTTCTTTCACTTAACTTGTAAACTTTCTTAAACTTTTAAATTTACATATGTTCAATTTCTCTGCCACCCAATCCTGTAGGACAGAGGTCCCCAACCCTTTTTGCACCAGGGACCGGCTTTAAGCGATCAAGAGAGGAATGGGATAAATGAATGGACGGAGGGTGGGAAGGAAGGAAGGAAAGAGGGAAGGGACAGGAACAGAGGAAGGAAGCAAGGAAACTTATGAAAGGGGAGAGTAAGAGAGGAATGAGTGAAGGGAGGGAGGGAGGGAAGAAGGTGGGAAGGAGAAAGAAAAGAAGAAATAGAGGAAGGGAAGGTAAAAGAGAGAAAGAAAAAGAGCTAACTTCCGCGTTCAGCTTCAGGAGACAGCTGCGAAGCCGCGCGCGTGTTTTAAAAGTTTGCAGCTGGCCTGGGGGGCTCGGGGGGTGCTGGCAAGCCCCCCAGGCTGGCTGCAAGCACCCCCGAGCCCCCCAGGCCGGCTGCAACCTTTTAAAACACGCGCGCCGCTTCGCAGCTGTCTCCTGAAGCCGAACGCGGAAGTTAGCGTTCGGCTTCAGGAGACAGCTCCTTGGCGCTTGTATCTCGAATTTGGGCTTGTAAGTAGAACAAAAATATCTCTCCCCTCCCAGCTCTTATCTCGAGTTGCTCTTAAGTAGAGCAGCTCTTATGTCGGGGTTCCACTGTACTGTATATTTTTCTATATTTCTTCTTTTCCTATATTTCTTCTATTCTTTCATTGACATATTTTATTCCTATTTCTTCTATTCTTTCTTAGATGTATTCTTCTATGAGTATACAGTGATCCCTCGATCATCGCGAGGGTTCCGTTCCAGGACCCCTCGCGATGATCGATTTGTCGCGAAGTAGCGGTGCGGAAGTAAAAACACCATCTGCGCATGCGCAGATGGTGTTTTTATTTCCACCGCAGCAGCGAGGAGCCGAAGATTGGGTTTCCCCGCCGCCTCGCTGCTGCTGCTTGTCCGCGCGCGTGCCGCCCGCCCCCCCGCGCTGTTGCTGGGGCCGCTTCTCAGCTGAGAAGCGGCCCTGGGGTTTCCCTGCGCGCGCGCGTGCCGCCCGCCCCCCCCCCGCGCTGTTGCTGGGGCCGCTTCTCAGCTGAGAAGCGGCCCTGGGGTTTCCCCGCGCGCGCGCCTGCCGCCCGCCCCCCCGCGCTGTTGCTGGGGCCGCTTCTCAGCTGAGAAGCGGCCCTGGGGTTTCCCCGCGCGTGTGCCGCCCACCCGCCCACGCCGTTGCTCGCGCCTTACCGGGGCAAGAGGGGGAAGACCCAGGGAAGCCTCTGCCCGGCAGGGAAACTCCACCATCTACGCATGCGTGGAAGGGCACGCATGCGCAGATGGTGGAGTTTACTTCCGGGTTGAAAACTCGCGATATAGCGTTTCGCAATAGGTGAGATCGCGAAACTCGAGGGACCACTGTATCCTCTATAACCTTCATTATCTATTTACTATATGTATACCCAATATAACCCTCGTTGTGTAATGGGCAAAAGCAATAAATAAATAAAATAAATAAATAAATAGGTATCGGATGGCCCAAACCTGGGTGGGGCAGGACATTTATCCCCCCACCCCATTATCCACTTTTTCCCCCACCCCCGCAACGTCCTTCAAGCTTCATTTTGACGTTAGGGGGACAAAAGGTGATGCCTTTGAGCCTCCCCCAAATAAATGCCACTGAGGGGAGAGGGGTCCCCAAGGGGTCCCAGGGTGCCCTTGTCTCCTTCCAGGTTAGAGGGGAGCCCAGCTAGTCCTGGGGAGGTGAAATCCTGGAGCAAAAATGGAGTCAAAGCTGCTGGTTGTTGGACGTGGAAGGAGTTTATGTGGATTTGCAGACCGCTGTGTATTTTACCAATAAAGGGGGAGATTTTTTCCTCGGGGCTGGCCGTGGGTTATTTTTTCACCCAGAAGGGAACAAAACAGGAGTGAAAAATCACAGTTCCTTAAGCCCTTCTTCTACAGCTATTCAAGGAAGCCTGCAATTCTCCCTTTATAACTGTCCCAGAAGAGAAGAACCAGAAGCGATCAAGTGTTCATAAGACGAAGGCGTGGGTGGGATATTGTTGGTGCAGTGTTGTGGTTGTGTGTTGCGTGTGGGTGAAGGAGAGGGTGAAGGTTTTAAAATCCTGCGCTCGAAAACGCCGATGCGTGCCAATTTCTCCGTCCAACACAACAGCCTCACCTTCCATAATCCTTCGCCGCCTTTCTCAGGCATTTTTCCCACCCCTCGCCTGCTGCTCTCACGTTCCCTTCGGTTCCCTCCCGGGCTTTAAGCTCCCCCTCCTCTTCTTCCTCCTCCTCCTCCTCCACTGCTCTCCTTCACCCACATGCAACACACAACCACAACACCGCACCAACAATATCCCATCCATATAGACACGGACAGACAGGAGGGGGGAGGCTTTTATCTCTTTCCATCCCAGGAGGGGTCCCCAAACGCCCCCTCCATCAGCCCCGTGCAGGGAACCCCCAGCAATGCTGCCAGCAGCTTCTGTCCAGGAGGGAAATCCTGGGTTGGAGGGAGGAGACACAGCAGCCACCCACCCTTTGCTTGGCGACGCTGGGGAGACCTCCTTATAAAGGCGGGGTTCCTTCCTGGTGCTCCCGAAGGGCATCCAAACGTTCCTGGCTCCAAGTGGGAAAGAAGCCCCAAAGGAGATAGGAAGCCCCCCCTCCTTGCAAGCCCTCCCCCTCCCTCCCACGACTGCCTGCCATCTGGTGGGACCCCCTTCCCGGGGATGCTCCTCCCTCCGTGCCTTTTCATCAGGCTGGGTAACGGGAGAAGCAGAGGAGGGCAAAAGACGGACGCGCATGCTCAGCTCCCCTTTGAGTCGAAAGAGCTGCCAGGGCAGCGCCACCTGAGGAGGGAGCCCTCTGGTGGTCGACCACGGCAGCCTCCTGGCGAGCCGGAGGCAAAAGATCTGACGGGTGGAGGGAGTGGATGACGGGTCACTAAGGGGCTCATTTCGGCTCACGAGAAAGGCCCGACACCAATTGACACGGGGGAGTTAATGGATAGAGACTGCATCACCTATGCCTGACCGAGTTGCAGCGCAAGGGTTAAGGCCAGAGAGGCATGAAGTGCTAGAGGGGAAACGTTCTCTCGCGCATATTCCGTTGGTCCTTTGAAGCGGCCGTTCTGCGCGCGAGACTCGAGGGCATCTCTCAAGCCTTGGGGGGAAGAGATTTGGGGGTGGAGCAGGCAATCCGACCAGGGAGACTTGGCCCCTCCATTTTCCCTGCGTTGAAGTGATGGGGGGATCTGGCGTGCAAGCACTGCTCGAGGCTTTGGGGCGGGGGTAAAGGGCAGCCGTTCGCGATGAGAGGGGAACACGTACATCCGCACTTCAGTTTTCTGCACATGCGCAAAATCGCAGCCCGAAGCAGTCCCGGCCCAGGAGCAGGTCCGCGTTTCCCCGAAAAGAATACCTTTTTATTTTTTTGGCCTTGTCATAGAGGGGGGGGGAGAGGAGAGAAGGGGAGGCTTCCGTTGACCGTTACCATAGAGCAGGAAGCGCAATCATAGATCGGCTGCTGGCCTGGCTAGGGGTTTGGAACCCACAGAGCCGGAGTTGGAGGTGTGGAGGGGAGAAAGAAAGAGAGGCTTCTGCTGTTTTCCTTGCGTGCAGTCAAACGTCTGTCTGTCTTCCTTTCTTTCTCTTTCTCTCTCCCACCACCCTAAACGCCAGCCCTGCGGCTTCCAACCCCCAGACGGACGGCGTCTGAGCTGGACTCTTCTTGGGGAGGGGAGCCTCGCAGGGACCCTGGCCTGGACTCCCTCCACCCCTAGGCTTCCCTGCAACGAGGCGCCAGGCAGCCATGTTGAGAGCAGCCCTGACAGACGCAGCTCTGCCCGCAGCTGAGCTTGGCCTGCAGGGGGCGATAGGGGCTTCCGGCAGCAGCAACACCCGCGGCGCCTCAGCCATCCCCGCCGAGCAGAAGCTTCTCGGGCGGAGGGGCGGAAAGAATGCACGTTGAGGCACAGCACCAAGACAACGGACCTTTTGGCTGCACGCTGTTTTGCAAGGAATCTTTCTCCATTTTCTTTTTTCTTTTAATGTTTTATTTATTGTTTTTGGTACATAAAGAAAAACATCTATTTACAGATCGTTGCTCGTTTTTTAATATTTTTAATATAATTGTACAAAGACAAAGAAAAATGGGAAACTTACTTCAATCCAAAAAGAAAGATATTAAAATAGAAAAAAATTGTGAGCATATACATATGTATTTACAATAAGCCATTTGAAGAAAAGGTGGTCAAATATTTTGGTACACCTATAGTCTGAAGTTAATTATCATTCTATCTGGTATCTTTTTTGAATCCACTTGTGCCATTTCCCCCATATTTTAATGGTTTCATTATCTTTATCCGCTCCAAGTCTTTATCATTATCTGCTCTGAGTCTTTGAAGAGGGTCGGCATACAAGTCTAAGAAATTATTATTATTATTATTATTATTATTATTATTATTATTATTATTATTATTACTACTACTACTACTACTACTACTATTATTATTATTATTATTATTATTATTATTATTATTATTATTATTTTGTTCCTTTAATATTCCTTGTCATCTCATCCAATTCTGCACATCTGTATATCTTTTCGATAATTTGACCTTCTGAGGGTATATTTTTATTTTTCCAGATCTGGGCATAAACTATTCTAGTTGCAGTGATTATGTGTGTGACTAAATATAATATATGTCTAGGATATTTTTTATTCCAGATTCCAAGTAAGAACCCTTTGGGGGTAAATTCTATTTCTGTCTCTAATTTTTGTCAACCACTTCTCCATTTTTGCTCCGAGAAGGCTACACAGCCGCGGAGACTCATTTCTGAGGGAGTTTGGGAGAAAGATTTCTTGCCTGCAGCCAAAAAGGTTCCTTGTTCTGGGGCTGTACCTTCCCCCACCCCAGAGAACGAGGGAAGGAAGAAGGGAGGAAAGACAGGGGCTTTACATCAGGCAGCCTGGTTTCCCCTTCTTCCCGCTGGGGGCTCCTAGGCGGGATTG
Source organism: Erythrolamprus reginae (assembly GCF_031021105.1). Classification (NCBI taxonomy): domain Eukaryota; kingdom Metazoa; phylum Chordata; class Lepidosauria; order Squamata; family Dipsadidae; genus Erythrolamprus; species Erythrolamprus reginae. Next base: position 444 of record NW_027248703.1, on the reverse strand, counting down.
ACCACAACCACTGCTGCCGGCAGCGGCAGGGGTGCCCTGTCAATCACGCCCAGAAGCCACCAGCAAGAAGAAAGACTCCAGGAACGGGCCCCCAGAAAGACCGCACTTTCTGGGCCCACCTAGTGCGGGGTGCTGTTGCTGCTGGCTGGGGCAGTGAGATTCGGCTTCTGCACCTGCTGTGGTACTTGTTGCCCAACCCTGGGGGGAGGCGCTGGGGGGCAGCTTGGGGCTTTGGGGGGACCTGTAGGGGGGTCACCAGGGGGCCTTTCTGAGTCTCCCTTTTGGCAGAGACTTTTAAGTCCTGAAGTTGCTGCTAAAAGGGCCTGACTGCCCCTCCCACCCCCGTGAGAAAGGAACCTTGAATTCTTCCAGGGAGGGGAGGGGTCTGAAGAGTGAGTGATGGGTTTTGTGGTCCAGGAGATTTGGGGGACGTTGGAGTTGGAG